>NC_056731.1:1200941746-1201209246 GCF_019279795.1 Protopterus annectens | reverse complement strand
CATGGCCACATCTGCTAACTACTCAGGATATATACATTTCAGTCAAGTAACATCTCACTATGTGCTTACATAACATTACATTATCTGTTGACTTTACACTCCAGCACACATGGGTATTTCAAATGTTTATTATACTGAAGAATACTACCTAGATATGCAAGCTGTGGTTAAGGTATACTTTTTAACATGAAAAACATCTCTGACTTTATTGGGATTTGAACCAGGAATGCACAGATACTATGCAAATGCTGTAACCATTACACTATTGACATTAACGTTGCTTCTGCCTATTTCCTATTTAGATGATTTCTATGTGTATGCTTGGCTAAGAAGAGGGCGGAGGCACCCAAACCCACTAAGCTTCACTTACTCTTGAAATAAAAACATAACAATTGAAATGAGAGACTATAAATTGAATTCCTAACTACAGTAGGCATAGCTCCTCACTGACACACTTCATGAGAAATCTTGATGTGTGAATGGGTAACAGAATATACACCCCTGGGATCATGTGTCCCAGAACCATACAGTCATGGGGTGGTGGAGCCCCTCCAGTTTTATAGCTGCAAGACCTGTTGGGGAAATTGAATGGTGTTGATGTTTCACATTAACATGGCCTCTTTAGATCACTAAGTGCCCCTATCACCCTCTGCCACCCCAGTCTTCAACAGCTTCCGGCAACTCTGCCTGGAATCACTTCATTGGCTATGCTTGACAGAGGCTCAGTTACTTCATCAATGGTGCGGAGAAAGCCAACACACTGTAGCTATGCTTCTAAATGCCCTTGGGCAGATCGCCTACTACCTATCTGTGAACCTCTAAGATGCAGGCCATCACGACATAATATGTGAATAAACAGAGCTTTCAGATCACAATATACAGTGAAAAATCACCATGTAGTCAGAAAACAGTTAAGTACAGCAAGAACATACAGAACACTGATACTTAATCACTGTAAAAGCCTATCTTGGAAGCTAGAAGACTTGTATAAGTTTAAGGCTTTCTATTGCTTACCAGTAGGTTACATACAGGAAAGATGAGAAAGAAGCACAGATGGGAAACATGCATGCAACAATACCATACCAGCTTGCATGTGTCAGCCTTATGCTTTGGAATACTGGCCAAAGCTATTGGCGCCCCCATGGTGCCTTTTTTTTAGGCACGTCTCAAAGGTGATTCCCACCTCCATAAACTCAACACCAGGGGTTGTAATCACAAAATGCACACACTCACAGCACTCCTTCATATGGACAACGTCAACATCTGTGCAGTAACTGAGGCCTGTTTAAAGGCTCCTGAAAGCATGCCAGCAGCACTGGACTACAACCCATATCACACATTTCGGCCGCAGAACATGGACTGACACAGACATGGAGGTGGTGTATCCATATTCATCAGGGATACCAACACCTCCAGGTTAGTGGGGCAGCATGATACCTCTGAGATCATCCATGTGCAGCTAACATCAGCCACAGCTGCAATGCAAACTGTGGCCTGCTACAGATCACCTTCAATGACCCAGAACCACCACTCCTCCTACCTGGATACAGTGAAAAACATGACAGCCCTACCGATCACCCTGGTATTGGTCGATGTCAACCACCCTACCATTAACTGGGAAATGTACTCGAGTACTCACTTCCAGGCCCAGCGCTTCCTGGAATTTATCATGTCATATGCCCTGTGTCAGATGGTAAACTCCCTAACGAAAGGTGGAAACATACTAAAAGTGGTAATCACCAAATTGGGCGACATGTGCACCACAGCAGAGGTAAACCGATCACTGGTTAGATCTGACCATGAACTATTCACTGATGATTTCCACACCTAACCATCGCCCCCACCCAAGGAAACCACCATGAATAATTTTCCTACAGCTAAACTCACACTACTAAAGACAGAGGTGGGAGGTTTCACAGCCCCCATGCTAAGGGAAAACACTGCTCAAGATACAGAAAGATTTACAAATACACTCTCTAAGCACCTACAAGGATGTATGGATCATGTCATCACTGGTAAACCAAGACTCGCTCCTCCTAGACAAGGACACCAGTCTGGTGGACCCCTGCAATAAACAGGCTATACAACAGAAGTAGGACAGTAGTCCAGAAAAACAGCAAAACCCAAGAAGGGCAGACATCTGTGGCAGGTATTAGTAAAGAAACATAGGTCTCTCATGAAATCATCCAAGGCTAACATCAACAGGAAAATAGACAGGGACTTGAAAGATAACAACAAAGCCTTCTTTGGCTATGTCAAGGATCTAAGTGGTAACACACAGATTTGCACTGTGCTGGTGCAATATAGCACAAAATATACTGACCCTACTGACATCGCCAACATCCTTGCAGATACATTCATTGCAAACTTCACCCCCTAAAGAGCTCACAACAATACCTGGAAAGTACAGTATCCCAGACATCAGAGACACACAGGTGGAAATGGTCCTCTCAGATGGCAAAACACAGCATCAATGGAGGCAGATGGTGTCCAAGACTGCATCTTGCAAACACTACAAGACAAACTAACCCCCTATCTAATTAAGCTTTTCAACCTCAGCCTCTAAACAGGCTACATGTCCATACAATGGCGCATAGCAACAGTTATTCCACTCCACCAAGGTGGAAACACAACTGACCATGGTAACTACCATCCCATAAGCCTGACTAGCCTGGTCTGCAAAGCTATGGAGTGCATCCTCATGGTATTCATTGACAAAGACATTGGTAACCTCCAAACACTTGACCCAACCCAGGTCAGCTTGGTTGAGTGCAGATCATGGCTATGGAACCTGTTTGACATCTTACATACAGTCACCAAGATGTTAGATGAGGGGAGAGGTGGTTCACACATACTACCTGGACCTCACCGAGGCTTTTGACACCATTCCCCACTCAGGTATTATTGATAACCTCACCAGCCTGTACCTAAACCCAAACATCACAGGATGGGTTGCCAACAGGCTTACACACAGAACCCACACAGTAAGACTAGCAGCCTCCAGGTCCACCTCTTAACCAGTCACAACTTGTGTCCCACAGGACTCAGTCCTGGGACCCCTACTGTTTGGCATATACTTTTCAGAGGTACAGGCAAATACAGGTGGACTACGGCAGACCATGTTTGGCAATGACTGCAAACTGGGAGCCATAATTGACAGTCCAGCTCACACAGACATCCTTCACAGAGAGCGACATACGGTGTCAAAGCCATGGACTCCAGCTAAGTGCCACAAACTGCATGGTCATTCCATTTTGGAAAAACTAAACACCCACATATTAACACATAAGTGGCAGCCACTTTAATACAGATGAGGTAATAGGCTATCTGGGGACTAAGGTAGATAGTGATCTCTTCTTTGACAATCATATCTCCAAAGTAGTTAGGACATCCTTCCATGTAGGCCATCTGATTACTAAAGGGTTTGCATCTAAACATACTGAGGTTATAGTGCCCCTTTACACATCAGTCATCAGTCCCATCATAGAGTATAATCACCCATTCGGGATGTACCTCAGAAGATATGTCCAACAGCTTGAATGTCCACAGACATACTTCGCCAAGAGGATTACTGGCCTCAAACATATGTCCTATGCAGCCAGACTGAATAAACTCCTGCTTTACTCAGTGGCATCTCGTTTACTCAGAGATGATCTCTGCTGGCCAACAAAGCCAGGTCCCACTCAGGATTAATGGATATGCTCCACCTATGGGAATCCATGTCACAGTGAGCCACACGCTGGAGTGAGCTAAACCTTGTCACAACAATAACTAGAAGATTCTGGAGGGACAGAGTCCTGTCACAGAAACTACCCATGCTTTGGAACTACATCCCTAATTACATTATACAGAGCCCCTCACTAACACTCTTCAAGAGAAACCTTGAAGAGTGGATGGGGAACTGTAGATACAGCCCAGGGATCCCACCATTGGCTCTGCTCCACAGAAGGACAATTAATTAATCAATGGGGTGGCAAAAGCTGACACATTTTGACTAGGCTTATGAATGCCCTAAGGCAGTTAGCCAAGTACCTACCTATGAACCTATAAATCTATACATACAGTATCAACACATGCTGATAGCTTAATTTACTGTTCAGGTGTTGACTTACCTTGTGCCAATAACAGTTGTGTGTGCAATAGTTGAGGGCTGCCTATGTTGGATGCACACAGTAGACTGCCTATACATGACAATTTACAGGTAGTCTTGTGTGTATGCCATCGATTTTTACTTTGTGTGCAGGTGGAGAAAGGTACCAGTCCCTAGGTGCCTACACTGCCAGTGTGTGTGCTATATGTTCCCTCCTTGCCAAGGCATGGGCATACTGGGCATGCCTCTGTCTGCCTACTTGGGCTAGCACAGGGTGTTCGTGGTCTGAGTACCTCTATGCCTGTGGGACCCTTGGCAATGGTGGTGAGCTGTGAGGGCCTTCACCATTCTGTCCCTGCTGCAGCTGTTTCCACAGGATCATAATGTGTAGCATGGCACATACTAGGAAGATGTGGGCACACATGCCTGGAAAGTACTGCAAGGCTCCACCAGATATGTCCAAGCAATGAAACCATGATTTAAGCATCCCAAACACATGCTCTATGATGATTCTGGTTTGTGCGTGTGCCTCATTATGTGTGTGTGCATTTCTGATGGGAGTCATCATCCATGGTTCCAGTGCATAGCCAGCATCCCCCACCAGGTGGCCATATGGGATGTCCCTCCTGGTAAATACTTGATACAGCTGTGAGGCATGCCAGATGTGGGAGTCGTGATAGCTTCCAGGGCTGCCAGTGCACATATCCATGATAATGCCCTGGGCATAGCACACGACCTGGCAGTTGATGGAGGGGTATCCCTTGGGGTTTATGTAATGCCTACCCTGCTCACCAGGTGGTGACTTAATGTGTATGTGCATGTAGTCTATTGCACCCAGTACCTCTGGGTATTCTGCCACACAGTGGAAGAGACACATATTGCTAGCCAACTCCTCCTGTGTTTGGGGGAAGTATATGTGCTCATTGGCATGTGGTAACATGGCATCCAGGAACTGGTGAAGTACCCTGAATGCTGATGCCTGTGAGATCCTCATAATATCCCCAGTTGGCCTTTGAAAGGTATCTTTAGCTAGTATTCTCAGTCTTACACATACTTTGATATCCACTGGGATGGGTTCCCCTCTGTTTGTTCTGGCTCTGAGGCTTGGCCGGAACAGCTCCACAAGTTGCTGTAGGGTGTCCCTGTCTACCAGGTAGTGCTCTACAGGGTGGACAGGGACAGTCTACAGGAACTTGTGGACCCTGTAGTGCTCTACTATCTCCAGATCATGTAGCCCTTGGTAGGTTACCCTGGGTCTGAACACACTTCTCCTCCTCTGGTTCCTGGCGTGGTTGTGAGCCTCATCTGTCACACCACCTTCAGTCTCCAACACATGCTGGTGGATCAAAGGTATGGCAGCCCCTAACATGTATGTATTAAAAGTTCCCAGTCTGTATACACCAATGGTGCAAAGTGTATGGGAATACACAAGTGTGTGTGAGGTGCTGTCATGCTTTATACTATTGTGCTATGGATGCTGCTGATGTCATTGGGTGTGTATGAGCAATTCCAGCTGCAGGGTATCTTAATTATGGGTTTTACAGTGAGTACTGCAAGTGTGGAGCCTTTAGTGTGGAGTTATGCTTGCCTGCCTTGATTAATCTGCTGTCCTTTAATTCACTTTTATACCAGGATCCCCTCCCATTATCAGGCATGCCTCCACCTGCCGGCTTTCTTGTTTTGTACTTCCCTACCCAGGCATGTGTTGCAAAATGTGTCTTGTAGCTGATATAATGCAAATCTGCTTTGTTCTGCTGTGACACTTTACTGTTTTCTTTGCAGTACAGCCCCTCCCCTTTCCTGCTCTGCAGGTAGCTGCTTGCAGCCTTGTTAGTTGTTGTCAATGGCCCACTGTAGGTTCCTAGGTATTAATTAGTCATTTGTACTCCAATTTCCCTGCTGCAGCATTTCCTTATTTTTTCCTATATCCTTCCTGTTTCAGCTCCGGTGCGTGCCACACAAACCCATTTACTGAGTTTAAGCACGTTTTAATCTCTGTTCACATGCACACTCGGTTACCTTGTGTGCACTCAGCTAAGCAAAGCTATAGCCAGTTCAACACACCCCTTTCCTACAGCTTTGCTTAGCTACGTGAAAACTGGATTAGCAATGCTCCAATCTGCTTACAGTAAAGGTGACACACCACTCTCTTGATGTCATTTCTATCTCAAGGGCACACCTCAGTGTTATAACACTATGCTGTGAGGTGCATCCTTACACCAGCGGTGAATCTGTGATTCACTATTACTCCTCTGCATGACATTGCCTACTATTTATTTATTTATTTAACATTTATTGACCGGGAAAGTCTGACTAGGTTCCACAGATCCTGTTTTCAGCAGAGGCCCGGGAAGAAATGCTCCAGAAGGTTCCTTCTGGAGCTAATTCCTAGCTACCATGCAAAACACTGTCACAGCCCCAACCCTTGCACCATGGTGTGGTGTAACATGCCTGCCATTGACTATTATGGGGAAATCATGATATGTGTTACATTGCAGTTTTATTCTTTATTTTTCTATTTTCCTTGCGATCTGGTGTGCGTGCCGCTGCCCTGTGCTTAAACTTCACGATAGTGCGAAAAATTAAATTAAATGTTCCTTTTATATTTTGTACATTTTTTCATGCCATTGGCTATATATTTAGCCATTGGCATATATTAACGATATAATACATGTGTTTGGCTGGCTGTCATGGCTCCGATTTTATGTTTGCAAAAATGTAAACCGTTTTTTAAAGTTTACATTTCTGCATGCTTAGACTATGCCTGCACCACTTCCTGGATCACTAAATACCTTCATTTGCATGCTGCACTGCTGCAAATGGGGTAATTAGCATACAGGGGCCAGGAGCTGTGCGGGCGTAGCGTACGCAGGTAGTGCACGTGGAAACAGCTCATACCTGGATTGCTCACCGGCCATATTTGATGTTGGAACTCCAACGCTATGCCTGCACCTGGCGTGAACTTCATGAATCCCACACCTTGTAAAGCCACTTGAACTCCTACAACCCATACATCTGAATCCCAACCTGAAAATGAACAATAATATGATTGACCTCAACAATTCACCACAAGTTAAAAATATTACAATATGGCAGTTATTTCATATGAGTAATCTTACAATGGACCAACTAAGGAAAAACTTAGGCACAATACAAAAGAGTGACCTTATACTTAATCAACTTAGATCACTAATAAAAATGAAATTCACAAACACAAATATTGGCGAACAAGAGATAAAAACAACCCAAATAATCATAAGCACCTTATCTTATAAAACTGAAATGATCTCTCCAGTCTATAAACTAATAACACAAATCAAATATCAATCTTCAATCCTCTATTCCAAATACTGGACAGAGATTGATAAAAATATCTCACTAGATCAAAAATATGATGCAATACAAAACACTTTAAAACTAACCCCATTTAAGTACTTAATATATACCCAAATCATGATAATTAACAACTCTTACCATACTCCCACTGTTCTAAATAAATTTGGATGCAAGAAATCTCATACCTGCCCTTTTTGCCCAGTTTCTAATGCCGATATACTTCACATACAGACAGTATATAAGCTTTGGTGCTCTCTCAGAATAAAACTTGAAAAGATGGGCTATGAAAAGACCACCTTCTCATGGAGAACTACAATTCTTCACATAACCCCTAAATCTCTCTCAGGGCTATGAAAACATGTTTTAATAACATTATATGCCTTGATCAAATATTTCACAGCTAAAAACTGGCTTAATGAAACAAAAATTTTCTGGTAAAATTTTACAGATATGGTTATAAAATACATATCTTCATATAAACTACTAACTAAAAATAATGCACAATGAGTATACGTCAAAATGTATTGGAGCAACTTACTTGACTCCATGCTGTCAAAATAATTAAAACTCTGTCCACTTGTAAACCTAACTTTACGAAGACCGTAGCTAATTTTCACACCTAAACTAATCTAAAACAAATAACTACAGAACACCAGAAAAGACCAAAACCTACTCCAAGTGGCATCCATGATGTAAATAGTGTAGATAGCCCGATGCACTCTTAAATATTTACTGGTATATAGTTCCCTCCTCCACTCAGTCCTTCAATTAACTTCTTCGCTCTTTCTTGCTCATATATTCTATCTTATTTTATAACAGTACATGTAAGAAGACTGGGAAACTAAGGTTATTAATAATTTACTGTTATTGTAGATAGTTATTGTGATTTTTAATTTGTAGTTACTTTAGTCATGATGTTTGTTTAAGTCACCCGATCTCTTTCTTATGTAATATACATCTATCTATGTTTGTGCTTTATATAAAACTAAATAATAAATAAAAATGAAATTGGAAAAAAAAGCCTGATTTTAAATTCTTCCTTGGATATAGATTTAGTGTTTGGCCATTCTACTACAGAGGTGATCAAAAAGTTTGATGAAAGGAGCAACCTGATCCAGAGACTTACAGCCTTTCTTTTCCAAAGTGTTCAAGGGATTTTCTTTTTTTTCTCATCCAATTTCAGCAAAAAACAGAATACACATTCTCAACAGAACTCAGGTAAATAGATGTTTAAGAAGAAATGGCAGGGAGTTTCCAAAAATAAGTCTCAAACCTCCCTAAACCAAGGACAATCCAACAAGGGGGGAATCCAACAGAGGGGTCCAGGAAAGTAAATAATGTGGGAAGAAATAGCCAGGGAATTGTTATGGCTAGGCTTGTATAGGCCCTAGGTCTGATAGCCTAATACCAACCTATGAACCTATGAACCTATGAACAAGTCTGAATAACTACTCAAGAGACATTGTAACCCACTGACACTGTGGCCCTCTTTCTCTTATAGAAAGTCTGATTCTCCAGTTTTCTTTGGCATCAGATTATTTCAGACAAAAGGGTTCTCAAACATTCATCAAGGTTACAGCTGGCAGTGGGAGGAAATTCCTTATTTCCAGGAATCATTCCTCATCCTGCAGACCAGACTGCTTTTATTCCACCTGTTCTTCATCACATGCTATCCGAAGGAATGATAGAACCAGTTCCCCCTTCCCAGGTGAAGAAGGGGTGCTATTCAAGGGATGTTCCTAGTCCCAAAGAAAGAAAATGGTTGTAGAGAAGTTCTGTATCTTTCTTTCCTAAACCTGTTTGTGACAGTGTCAAAATTCAAAATAATATAACTTAACAACCTGCTGCATCTTCTTCCTCTTTCAGGTTTCCTGGTAACACTAGACTTAAAAGATGCTTATCATTACATTCCTATTTATCCAGACATCAGGCATTCCTTATGGATTTGTGTGTCTGGATCACATTATCAGTTTTCTGCCTGAGCCTTTGGACTAGCCACTGCATCAAGAGTGTTCACAAAGTGTCCATCTCCAGTTATAGCTCATTGCAGACTATAAGGTATCCACATTTTCCCATATTTAGAAGACCTGCTTGTCTTTGTAGAGTCTTTTTCAAAATGTGAAGAATTTCTTCCTTGGGTGAGAGCATTTTGCATAAGCTGGGGTTCCAAGAGAGCATTCAAAAGTCTTTATTGACTCCTTTCCACAAGGTTGTGTTCCTCAAATGACAACTAGGCACCTTAGTTCAAAGAGCTTTCCTTCCACAGGAAAAAAGTAGATCTTTATTTAGATCTATTTCTAAGTTTTTCCACTCAGACTTTAGTCATCAGGAGGGAATACCTCAGAGTTTTGGGTTTCATGATATCTAAGATTCTCATGATACCCCTGAAGAGATTCCACTTGAGAAAGATGCAATGATATCTGAAATCTCTTTGGTTCTAGCATCAACACTCATTACTTTTGCATATCCCAGTACTGTGGTTTATCAGAAGAGAAATGACTGTTTGGAGAAAACAGATATCCTTAAACCAAGGTCTACACTTCTCCTTTCCTGCTACAAAGCAGTCAATCACCACCAATGCTTCAAACCTTGCTTGGGGAGCAGTTTCAGGGGAGATAAAAGTGTAGGACACCAAGGATATATGCAAGCACATAAATATCAATGAGATAGTTGCCCTGATCAAGGTACTCAATTCTCTGTACCATCTTTTGTCCCTGGGACTCTTCAAGTGGTTACAAACAATATCCCAGTGACATGGTACATCAACAAGCAAGAGGGAACCAGGATGTACCCCTTTGCAGACTAGCCATGTTAGTGTGTGGTAGAGCTTCACAGCACAGTCATATTCTACAGACATCCTGCATTCTGTCATAGCAAAACAGTGTGGCAGAACCAGGGCAGATCCTCATGAATGGGAACAAGATCTGGGGGTCTTCCAAAAGTTGATCCATCTGTGGAAAGTTCCTCAAGTAGACATCTTTGCCTCCTGTCTGAACAATCAACTGGCAAAATTCTGCTTCAGGGCTCCATGCAAGAAGGCCTATAAGGCAGATACCTTTTCTTTTCTTTGGAGAGGAATGTTCCTGTATGCTTTTCCACCCATTCCACTAATATCCAGAATACATCTGAAGATTCAGAAGACCCCCCCCCCCAAGATCAATGTGGTGACTCCCTTCTGGCCCAGGCAACCATGGTTCTCCATTGTTTTGGAAATGGCCAGGGGAAATTACCATAAGCTTCCTCACAGAATGGATCTACTCACAAAAGAATAGAGGTGTTTGATACACCCTGACAAAAGTCATCTTCAACTGACTGCCTGGATGGTTTTCTGAGAGCATGCAACAGGTACTAATGGAGGCAAGAAAGCCTGTTACTAGAAAAACATATATTAACAAATTGAAAAGGTTTTCTAGTTGCTGCCAACAACATAACCAATGTATATCCAAGGCTAGCTCTTCTCTGGTTTTACAATATTTGTGTGAGTTACTATCCTATGTCCTTTCTATTTCCTTTATTAAGGTTCATTTGTTGGCCATTTCAGCAGGACTGCCCACGGTTTTTCATCTTTCAAGACAGTCACATATCAAAATGTTCTTGAAAGGGGTTTTGCTTATGAGGCCTCCAAGTAAACCAGTGGCCCCTCCTTAGGATCTTAATTTTGTGTTAGAGAGACTAACATGTTCTCCATTTGAAACCACTAATCAGGCTGATTTGAGGTTCTTAACAAGGAAAATGGTTTTATTAATTTATCTGACCTCTGCAAGAAGGGTATCTGATTTGCAAGATCTTATGGTGAGTCACCCCTACCTCATTTTCCACAAGGACTGTTTTTTTTTTTTTTTTGAGAACCAATCCTTCTTTTATGCCTAAAGTGGTATCTGGGTTTACTTTAGTGAAACTGTCCAGCTCCCCATTTTCTTTCATGAACTTAAAAATGAGGGACAAAGGATATGCCATACATTGGATGTCCACAGACAACTCAGGTACTATCTTGATTTAACTAAATTTTTCAGTTCATTGGATCAATTGTTCATTTCTTGTGAAGATAAGAAGGGACAACCAATGTCAAAACAGACTATTTCTAAATTGTTGCCTAAGGCTATTACCTTTTGTTATACTTACAATGACAAATCTATTCTAGACAGGGTGAAAGCCCAGTCTGCCAAGACCTGGCTTCTTCTATGGCTTTTTGGAAAGGGTTGGATTCTAGAAGTATTCTTGAAGCTGCTACTTGGCCCTCTGTACATTTACAAAGCACTATAAGCTAGATTCCTTCTCTAGATCTAGATCAAGCTTTGCTAGGACCATTCTCCAGGTGCTCCTGGACCCTTCTCCTTCCACCTCCCAAATATAGTTAGCTATGGTAATATATCCATATAGCTACAGCTACAGCTACTGCAGCAGTGATCAATATGAAGAGCATAGTACAGTTGTATGAGCTGAACTTGCCATAACAGTAGATGTTTGCATGATCACTGCTGCAATACCTTCTCCCTTCCTCCATCTTTCTTGTTTTTTTGGTGTGTTTTTTTTATGCAAGGGTGTGGGCATTTATTTTTTGCTGTTCCTAGTCTTGTCCTTTCAGGGCTCAGACTTCTTTTCTTTGCTGGCAGGAAAGCTCTATAAGGCTTTGCACCTAAATGTGACTTTTAGTCAGCTCAGATTAACTGCTGGATAATTTGAGTGTGCTGAAGGTGCCCTAAAAGTTGGAAGCTAGATATTACCTGCCAGCTGTTATATCCTTGGCAGGACATAACACATATTGTTAAGGCTACTGCAAAAGTGGTCATTCGAACATCTACTGTTATGGTAAGTTCAACTTACATAACTGTACTTTTTGGACATGCATCACAATGACTTATTGATGATCATGTTATTGTTGTTGATGGCCATGTAATGTGTAACAGTGTCTTTAAATTGATTGTATGTGTACGTTCTAAACTAAAAGAACATACTACACTTAGGAGCCACCCTATACTAGAATACTTGAATGTGGAAGTGAATATATTGGGCATTGTTGACAGCTTGTGCTGATGTAAACTAGGAATGATGCATCTCTGTGCTGACAGAACTACTTAAAAAAAGTTTGTTATGACAAGTATTAAATTCTGCCTAGTAACAAAATCTCATGATAAAATGACACATGACAAAGCCATGAATTCAGCCCATCTGCCTGGTCACAGAGCAAGCATGTGACAAGATCCATGTAAAATGGTATTCTGAATTATGAGGGGACAAGGAACATTATGCTATTGACCATAGTTGTCTATGTCTTAGCTCACTTTAAAAGCTAGTAAGAGTATATTGTACTTAATGAGACTATAAATTGCTTTTTTTTCACTATTTGCTGATGAGAGTGTGACTTTTCATCTTGCTACCATAACTGCTACTAGTACCCGTTTGTTCATGTTCAAGAACTGTATGAATATCCTCTTAATTTCATATCATATGAAGAATATATGGGCCATCATTTTCATTCGCTAACTCTTGGGCAACAATTTGAATTCTGCTGTAGTTATAATTTCCTGTGTTTGCTGAGTACACTGTCCAGTACTGCTACTTGTTAGCTCGATTGGATGTCCAAAATGCTTATTAACATAAGTAATACATAGTAGGACTATAGTGCAATGTGTGAAGGCTAGAAAACTGCTATGTAACAACAGTGCAGATTTTTGTTTTGATTATGGTTGAAAAGTTTGATGACTTTATGACTTTATAACTTTGTATAAGTGTTTCCTTTATTAATTGAAGGGATATGTTTTCTAAATGGATATATTCATGTTGAGCCTTAATTGCTTGTGTCTGGCAAGAAAAATAAAACATTGTGCTTCAGTTTGCTATTGATAAGTGGAATAGAGTTTGTAGTGCTAGATATCACTGATAATTTTAACTACGGGTTTGAAGAGTTTTATATTGCAGAACAACAGTGCTATCTTTGTTGGATCTTTTTACTGAAGAACAGTTAGCTGAACAATAATGATGAAATTGTACTTACGGCTTTTAGTATTCTGTAGGTAAGGAATGAATTTGCATATTTTAATTGTAACCAGCACTTAGTTTTGTAAATGCATGTCTGATCACATCAACAGGTACAGTGCTGAAGAGTTGATGAACAGTAACAGATATGCATAAGGGGGCTGAGATCAAGGAGTAGTCCTCCTTTGAGTTTAGTCACAGTATGTTACTGCTGTGTGGAGGAGTCAGGCACACATCTAGGAAGGGCCCAAATAGCAGCACTAAGACCAAACCAAAGAGAAACAAATGTGCAAGTATACACTATTCTACTGTAAGCAACTGCACAACTCAGTAACTGAACTGTAGCAACATGTTTAGTTAAACCACTGTAGAACAAAATAACAAGAAATAAAAACACACTGGACCATGAAATTCTGGTTTTAATGTTAGAACTGTTAAATCCGGCACACATGCCATATTTACAAGTTCAGTATCTATGCAGGAAAACTTAAGAACAGAGGTGTTATAAAAGGGTTATAAGCATGCGTGAAAGAAAGAAAAAAGAAAGAAAGGCTAGATTTTAGTTTTACTGCTGCAGATAATATAAAAAGAACAATAGTGAAAGGGGTAGAGGTGAAAGGTAGCTGAATGGTTGCAAGAAACTGCACAAGAGTGCAAGTATTGCAATTTGAAGACAGGGTAGGTAGTATTAGGGCATGTGGAGAAGATAAAGACTACCTCTGTGAAAGACGTTTACTGAACTGGAAGCACACCCATGCACACATATCAGAAATGGAATCCCACAGACGAAGAGAATGAGAGCTTATAAGGGACAATGTGCTGCACGTCAGAGTGGCATAGGAACAAGGCTTCTGTTGGACGGAAGACCAGAAATATAATGACTGACCCTGTCCATGCTCACCCATGCTTTCTTTCCTTCTTTCTAGTATTTAGTGATGTTAAGTCAAAGATGGTGAGGCCCGAGAGTCATAGCCATCATCTTATTGGGGTTAGAAGACAGTAGCAGGCTCCTGTTTCTTTCACGCTATTAACTAGCAGGCTTAGTGTAGTATCCTCTCCCGAGAGCTCCCTGTAGATAAACACTTTAATGCAGTTTTTCTCCTCAGCTACAGGGCAGTGGACTCATTAGCTGGCTCAGTCTCTAAAGTCCCATTCTAATGCATGTAGCACACATTTTCCCAAATGGTCCTTTTGCAGTGTGACCTACATCAAGTCATGCCCCCATGATGGCTGATCTGGCTTAGACCACTAACTCCCACCAATCCCAAAACTAGTCTTCAAGTTCCTAAGTTACTGTCTATCCCAGATTGTTTGCAATATATTCAGAGCTTCATTAGTCTCAGCCGCAGAGAGGGTAGGAAGAGGTTAAGTATTTTAACTTAGAGAAAATGGACATACTCTTGAAGTTTACCACCTAACACTGGCAGAAATATCATAACAGCGCACCTTTAAAGCCTATGACAACTGGCTTTCATGAGCTGGAAGTTAATAAAAGGGAATACAAGAGAGTGAATTAGGGAAGTTGGAAAAGGAGCACAACAGTCAGTCCTCTGATAGGTATTGCCATTCTCACAAAATATAACAAAGCTGGGTTGGCTTTGTAACTGAACAACTTATCCTATGAATAGGCTACTCTGTCAGGTCAGAACCTAGTTCCTTATTAGTTCTCTAGTTATTCAATATGTTTGCAATTTGCTGCCCTTTTCGGTGTATTTTTTCCCAAATATAGTGATGACAGATTTTTTTCCAGTACTGGGAGGAAAACCTGAACTTGAAAACTGGGTAATGTAGAAAAAGCACAAACCTTTACAACTTAAATAGAAATGAAGAAAAGAAAAGAATGCAACCACAATCACATGACGGCATGATTAAGGACCTGTTTATGCTATCAGTCAGGCTTTTTTAAAGAAAAATCATTTGAGATGGGTTATCTTCAGAACAAAAAGTGCTAGAAAACTTTCTCAGCATTTGAATGCTTGCCGAAAGAAGCAGAAAATTATTACATTTTATGTGACTTAAACCTGTATTGCCGAATACAATTTGTTGCCAAAGAAAAAAAGAAAAATGACTAAAACTGAGTACATGCAATAAAGGTGTTTGTTTTGCAGTTTAAATTGATACAATGCTGGTTCAGCATGTTACACTATGTTTTGCTGTCAAAACTGCATCAGAACATCTGCATATCTTTACGCTAAGATACATGTGGACTTGCTGATAACGTAGGCAAATAGTGTCTTGCTTTAGCTGCCAATTTCAGATTATTCTCAGGTGCAAAGAAAAAGGCTAAAATAATTAACAAGCCTTATTAATTACTCATGTAGTTGTGCAAAACATCCTAAGGAGACGTTGGGTATTGGGAAGAGATGGAGAACAGACCTATTAAAAGACAAGGACAAGATTTAAAGTTAAAGGACAGTGTTTACTAGAAAAATCTGCTAACTGAAAAGAAAATATTCAGAAGATGAACATTGTGAAAATAACAAAAGCACGTACATAAAAATCCCCTATACTTGCAATGCAAGTGCTTCAGTTCTTCATGCCATTTTCAAGAGAAAGGGTTAAATGAGGCAGCAGCAGAGGGTGTAAGAGTGTGGCCAAGTGTGTATAATTTAAAAACAAAAAAAGGGTTCAGAAATAGCTATATACATGCTAAATGAAACCCACGTTTAGTCATTTATTTTTGATATGTATAGTAAATAATGCAGTTCTGATTTTCTGATGAGAAGAAGGTAAATGCACACGAGAAAAACTGAAAAAGAAGGATAACAGTTAAATGTGCTTTATTTTAATTTATCTAGCAATTCTTAGTCATCATTAACTAAAGTAAGTCCTAGCTTCTTTTGAGGCACAGCATGCATGCAAATGGCAAACTCTAGTCATGGATGTCTATTGGAATTAAATACAGATTTACAAGACCTAACTCACTTCCTAGCTTATTGTCATACCTTCTAGGCTAAACTGACATCATTTGAATGTGTGCTCTTATGACAAATGTTACCACTTAATTTTATTGAGTCTCCACTGGGCAGTTGTCATATAACAGCAATATGTTTAAAATTTCATCTTGCACATTACTGAATAAAAATCTTAAAAGACTTTATGATTTATGAAATGCTATACTGTTTAGACACACTTTCTCAATCAATCAGTATTTCTACCTTATGCTGCCAGCAATCTGATTCATTTCAGAGCCATTAAGTAAAACATTTGTGCCATCTCTAGCCTGGGAAATTCATTTCTTATCAGCATCAGACATGTTGTCCTGGCACAAAGATTCTTTCAGATATGCTAGCTTTAAAGATTACAGGCAGATCCCTTTTATAGCCATAGCAGTATATTCATATGTTATTTAACTGTCATCAGCAAAAGCCATGTCTGATTTTCTTTGTTGCCCTTCCTAGTGATTGAATAAAATATGAAATAAATTTAAGTAAGAATGAACAATTTATGAGCCCAAACAAGCATACATTAGCAACTGTTCAGATGGCTGCATATGTGCAACCATGCATTAATTCACATGGAATTAAAAATGTGATGACACTGCACCATCCATTTTAAGCAGCACTATTTTTGAGAGTGAAGAAAACTTTGCTATCCTATATGCCTATTTTTGGCAGTTAGTATATTATTTTAATGTTTCATTTAAGTGCACACAGCTGAACTATTTTGACAATTATGCTGAGTGTAATGTGCATTAGATTTACACAAATTAAAGAATAAATATAGGTATTCAGGGTAACCATAGGGTACAAAGGATAGCCTATATTATGTGCAAGTCTCCTGGTTTGATGGATGGAAGGAAAATTGCGTCTGCTTCTAGCAATTGCTACAACAGCCTATAAACCATTCTGATTTGCAAACATGAAAAAAGTCTGGACTAGTGTAATG
Source organism: Protopterus annectens (assembly GCF_019279795.1). Classification (NCBI taxonomy): domain Eukaryota; kingdom Metazoa; phylum Chordata; order Ceratodontiformes; family Protopteridae; genus Protopterus; species Protopterus annectens. Next base: position 1,201,191,956 of record NC_056731.1, on the reverse strand, counting down.
CAGCAATGCACACAAGCATTTCTACCATGATAACATCATCACCCACATCTATTAAATCAAGAAGAAAATCACTGTAGTTGATGGGAGAGCATTGGTAATCTAAAGGCTTCACTCAATGGAAATTCATCCAGTGACAACAAAAAGATAGCAAAAGTGACAGTACCAAATGACAATTAATAAAAACACAATTAATTAGATACTTTATTTATAGACAAGATAATGACAGATAGCAAAGCAAGGACCGGCAACATGACAGATAATATCACTATTTAGTGAAGTAACTGGTCCACTGATTTTGCCACATATATTCTTCTTCCAAATAGTCAGCAGGTTACTTTGAAGCTGAGCAAATCAATGATTCCTGAAACCGAGATTCTGGTGTTCAGACATTAAAATGCATCCTTTTAAATTCTTCCATTTTTGTATAAACGTTTCTGTATTTCAAGTCAATATTACTGTACTGTCTAGTCTAGCATGACTAGCTGGCTCACACATTACAGACGTCGGAGAGATTACATCATATAAATTTATGATAAGATGCATTCACCGAATCACCTACATGTGATGACCACTTCTCTGATCGGAATATTAGACACTTTGCTATGTAGTGTACTTAACCTTGTTAAATTGTGAGTTCAGCAATGAATATGTTTCACCTGCACCTTGATAAATGACACATTGTGGTATCGCCTCAATACCATGATACACCAACTGAATGTATTCATCAGACACCTTCAGTCATTGTCCTCCTACCTGCAGCCATTTGGATAGATGTCTTTGTGAAACAACCTGTGAGCCATGTCTGGTGTGCTGATATACAGAATGTATAATAACATGCAAGCCACATCATGACTGGAACACATACACAACAACTCCACCCAATGTCAAGGTTTTTCTCATCACAGACTGATTTTTCTCTGCCCAACCCTAAGACTGTCACACAGAACAAAATCACAATTTAAGCAGTGATCTTGCTGGTTTCTGCCTGAAACTTATCCTTTAAACGCCTGTCTGATTTTTTTTGTGAAATATGATGATATTTTTCCAGTATTTGTTACAATCTCTGTCATGTCATGTAGGCTAGGAAATATAAATACATCTCAGACTTTAAAAGGCTTAAGAAAATAAAGAAGTTGAATCATGCAATTTACTCCAGACAATCCTTGGTTGTTTTTCCTAGCTCCAATATGCAGACATGAATTGTGCCTTCTATTAGAGAGTATGGAGAATGCAAGCATCAATACCATCATCTCTCAAATGCAAAGTAAGTGCTCTAAATTTGGAGTTCGTATGTCTGTAGATTCAGCTTGTTTATTTATTTATTTATTTATTTTACATTTGCTGACCAGGTTTGTCCGACTGAGCTGATAGCCCTTTTTCAGTAGAGGCCCGGGGAGAAAAGCACCACAAGTTTACAAATAAAAGTAAATAGAAGCAATAACAGTAAATAAAAATAACATTGCAATTTTGACAAAAAAGCAAAAAAAAGTAAATGAATTACAGAGTTTAACCTGTTATTAACATAAGTTTTTGTTCAGGGAAAGAAACCAGATGCACAATTTGAATGAAAAAAAAAAAGTAAGAGTTTTTTTTTTGGGGGGGGGGGTTCAGAACAAGCTGGTTGTTAGACAGCCAAGTTTCAACTGAGTCTTAATAACTGAGATAAGATCAGAGGGAGTGTCTGCAATGGTGATAACTGTAGAGTCATATGTGTATTGTACAAGGGATGACTGAGGGCAGGAAGTACAGAGTAGATTAGTAAAAATATTGAAAAGTAATGGACCAAGAATAGATCCTTGGGGTATATCCATTTTAACAGGGAGAGCAGGGTGGAGAGAGCAGAGAGCCATTTCACTGATTGTAGTCGATCAGTGAGATAGCTAGAAAACCAGACAACAGTAGTAATAAGGTTAGTCAGTTTGCTCAGAATAGAGTGGGAGTGAGCATTAAAAACTTTAGAAAGATGTTGGAATAAACCAGAAACAAGTTTATTGTTATCGCTGGCCATCGAAGAAGTGTTGATGAAGGATAGGAGGGCAGTAGTGGTGCTGTGTTTTGGGCAAAAGCTATGAGCAGATTTTCTTGTAGAAAGTGTTGCATGACTTGCTTGTGTATGCATTTTTCCAATTTTTTTGAGAGAGGTGAGAGGATAGCAATAAGTCTGAAGTTGGAGATTTCAGTGGATTTACCTCCTTTATGTATAGGTAGAATATCGAATTCTTTCCAAACAGAAGGAACTTTTGATTCAGAGATAGAAAGGTTTATTAGAATAGATACAGGGACAGCTTGACAGTCAGCTGCTACCTGAAGGAAGTAGGGCGGTATATTGTCTTCAGATGTAGAGCAAGGTTTTAGTTTTCAGAGTAGAGATGTAATGTAGCTGGTAGATACAGATTTAAGGGAAAAAGTGCATGTAGAGTTTAGAGTGGGGGGGTTCAGGGTAATTTAAAGTATTAGTAGTAAAGGTGTCAGAACTTAACATCTTTGAAATGGATTCAATGAAGTGGGAATTAAAGATGGCTGTGGTTTTTTTGGTGTATTAGTTGAGTAGGGGTTAGGAGATGATCGATTACCAGGATGCAGTATTTGATTAATTGACTGCCAACATTGTTAGTGATTTGATCTTTGTGGGTTATAAAAAAAATCTTTTTTGTCTTTATTGATATATTTTTTTTCAGATTTCTGAGTTCTTTATATTTTTGTAAGTGGATGGGGAGCTTAGTTTTACCCATGTTTTCCACATCCTGTCTCTGGTTTACATCAAGGTGTGGGTAGCATTGGTTAACCAAGGGGATATGTTTGATTTAATACATACTGTGCAGACGGGTGCAAGTGAGTTAAAAATATTTATGAAGGTTGAGTTAAATTACTGTACTGCTTCATATAAAGGGAGTTGGGTTAGAAAAGACCAATTCATTTTGGAGAAGAGGGCATTAAACGTTTCTGGGTGGAAGTTCGATAGCTTGAAACATGTTATAAATAAAAGTAAATACAAGCAATAATAATAAGCAATGTGGCCTAGAGAAATGAGGAGCAAATCTAAGAACTTTTACTGTGGAGTGATCATTTAGGGAGTCAGGTAGGGTTACAGGGTTATTGTATTTGAGAGGATCAGAGACTTATATCAAGTCAATAAGAGAGCCAAAGTTATGAGATTTGTTGGCATGGGTGGGTGCAGAGATAAGTTGTGTAAAGCCATGCAAGTTAATGTATAAGGTAGAGTTTGGTGAACAGAGGGATAGCCAATTTATATTTACATCCCCAAGGAGGATAGTTTCATTATGTACATGTTGAGAAAAGTAGGAGAGAATATTTTCCAGTAAGGGAATGTTGTCCACTGGAGGAATATAAATAGCTGCTACAGTGATTGTAATATAATTTTAAGTTTAATGTTAGCAATCACGATTTCAGGAGGAAGAAAGGATGGAATCGGGTTATCTAGAGATGTAAGAGTAAGATGGTTGGAGTAGGCAATGACCACTCTATCCCCTTTTTTTCTTTTGGCGGTCTAGTCAAAGTACATTGCATCCAGGAGGGATAATGTCGCTATCAGGGTTTTTGAGGTTTCAACCATGTTTCTGTGAGGGTGATAATATCTGGGGAGTTATTTGATATCCAGGTTTGGAATTTATTGACTTTACTTAACACACTTCTAATATTCATTGAGTAAAAAGATATTTTGGAAGAGTAGGGTGTCCTTAGACTGGAAAAGTTGGGTTGCTTGCAGGGGAGGGAGTGTTGCACCTGGATTTTGATGAATATCACCTGACAGTAGTAGAGTTTTAGAGAGGAAGTTGACATTGGAGAGAGAATCGTAGTAGAAGATGTGCTTTTTATTTTTATTTATTTAACATTTTTTTTCAGCAGAGGCCCAGGGAGAAATGCTCCAGAAGCATGTTTTTGTAATGTAGGAGGAAACTGGAGCACCTGGAGGAAACCCACATGAATACAGAGAGGACATACAGACTCCACACAGAAGGCACCCAGCTGGGAATTGAACTGGAGAACCTCTTGCTGTGAGGCGACAATGCTACCGCTGCACCACTGCGCCATCTTTATTTTATATTTAGCAAGGGTTGCAGGGGAAGAAGGAATTTTGATTCTGGGAAGAAGAGTGTTAGTAGGAAAGATGGAAGAGCAGATAATGAAAGAGTGTAGTGGATGTGGGAAGACATTAGGATGAGTATATGTTGGAGTTAGGTATACAGGTATTAGTTGGGTATTATAGAAGGTAAAAAAGTAAAGTAGTAGTAAGGTAGGCAAGTAGAGGAAAGTTTGCATCATGTAGGTCATGTTAAAGAGGAAGGTCAGTGGTTGTAAGCAGGAGTGATTAAAGTAAAATTGTAGGAAAGATAATAATTAAAAATTTAGGAATATACCAGAAAATTTGGGAAAGCCATGAGTAGAAGAGTTGAAATAGGTAAAAAGCTTAGGAGGATCAAATGGAGTCCTAGTTATTATGTAGGTGTAGGGCTGGCACAAGCTAGGATTGGGCAAGGGGACAGGAAGTGATGGGTCTGAGGGGACTACAGGTGGTTAGATATAAAAAAAATGATATGGGATGGGTGGGAATAGAGGTGGGTAGAGAGCAGAGTGAGCCCAAGCATACCGAGAGCAAATGGAGTAGAGCTGCACCTTAGGTCATGGGTTCTTACAGAAAACAATCATTAAGTAGAACCACTTTGTATGGCAGGTAATTCAGATAGGCAGAAAAGGAATGTAATCACTAACATATTCAGGAGACAGGCTGGTATTTAGTTGTAAGGCCAGATACTGTATCTCCAGGAGATTTAGCATAAAAAACAGCGTCCTTGTTTTAAAGAGTTCAAGGAATAATTATATATGAAAATCAGTAATAAAGAAAGAAGTATGAAGCAGAGCCAGTAGATAACTTAGGCAGAAGGAGTTATATGTATGAGAGCAATTAAGTTAAAGAAAACAGACTTCTAGAGAGAATATTACAGAAAGAAAAAGAAGGATGGGGCAAGCAGCTGGTTCTGTTGGCAAGGTATTAGCCATGTAATAAAATTACAGCTTAGTGGCATCAATTAGCAGTGACATAAGGGGAAAAGAAATTAGACATACAGTGCTTATCAGGCTGTTTTTGAGATACTTGTGGACTTCAAAGTATTCAGGAAGGAGACTGATACTGTGCAGTCCGTGAAGTTTATGCAGTGGCTGTGCTGTTTCAGCCATATTGTTACCCAGCTGTTATATTATTATTATTATTATTATTATTATTATTATTATTATTATTATCATGGCATTTTTGCAAAGAGACACTGCTTGTCATAGTATGACTACAGCCTACAGGTCAGCTTGACATGGCTACTAAGTAAGTAATGGGGCAGGAATAAGAAAAGCTGCTCTAGCTATAACACAATGTGTTGTCTCAGAATATTAAGGATAACCTCACTGATAACTTTGATGCTGTAGTAGAAAATATAGGTTAGAACTTTTTGAGAAAACTTTTTAGCTTATTCTTATTTTTTGTTCCTCATCCATGTTTCATGTCTCCCCATTCAGCCCCACATAAGGTCACTCAGCACAGCTCCTCATGGTGTCCAGCAGAGTTCCTAGAGCAGCAGAGATTAGAAGAGACAAACTTTCCAGATTCTAAGTATTTTTTTCCTGCATTTTCGACTTTTTAAGCCTTTCGATTGCTATTTCTGCCTGTTTTATTCTGCTATTACCTATTTTTACTGTTTTTAATAGCTTGAATTGTTTATTGCACAATGTTGTGTAAAGCCATGCAAGTTAATGTATAAGGTAGAGTTTGGTGAACAGAGGGATAGCCAATTTATATTTACATCCCCAAGGAGGATAGTTTCATTATGTACATGTTGAGAAAAGTAGGAGAGAATATTTTCCAGTAAGGGAATGTTGTCCACTGGAGGAATATAAATAGCTGCTACAGTGATTGTAATATAATTTTAAGTTTAATGTTAGCAATCACGATTTCAGGAGGAAGAAAGGATGGAATTGGGTTATCTAGAGATGTAAGAGTAAGATGGTTGGAGTAGGCAATGACCACTCTATCCCCTTTTTTTCTTTTGGCGGTCTAGTCAAAGTACATTGCATCCAGGAGGGATAATGTTGCTATCAGGGTTTTTGAGGTTTCAACCATGTTTCTGTGAGGGTGATAATATCTGGGGAGTTATTTGATATCCAGGTTTGGAATTTATTGACTTTATTTAACACACTTCTAATATTCATTGAGTAAAAAGATATTTTGGAAGAGTAGGGTGTCCTTAGACTGGAAAAGTTGGGTTGTTTGCAGGGGAGGGAGTGTTGCACCTGGATTTTGATGAATATCACCTGACGGTAGTAGAGTTTTAGAGAGGAAGTTGACATTGGAGAGAGAATCGTAGTAGAAGATGTGCTTTTTATTTTTATTTATTTAACATTTTTTTTCAGCAGAGGCCCAGGGAGAAATGCTCCAGAAGCATGTTTTTGTAATGTAGGAGGAAACTGGAGCACCTGGAGGAAACCCACATGAATACAGAGAGGACATACAGACTCCACACAGAAGGCACCCAGCTGGGAATTGAACTGGAGAACCTCTTGCTGTGAGGCGACAATGCTACCGCTGCACCACTGCGCCATCTTTATTTTATATTTAGCAAGGGATGCAGGGGAAGAAGGAATTTTGATTCTGGGAAGAAGAGTGTTAGTAGGAAAGATGGAAAAGCAGATAATGAAAGAGTGTAGTGGATGTGGGAAGACATTAGGATGAGTATATGTTGGAGTTAGGTATACAGGTATTAGTTGGGTATTATAGAAGGTAAAAAAGTAAAGTAGTAGTAAGGTAGGCAAGTAGAGGAAAGTTTGCATCATGTAGTTCATGTTAAAGAGGAAGGTCAGTGGTTGTAAGCAGGAGTGATTAAAGTAAAATTGTAGGAAAGATAATAATTAAAAATTTAGGAATATACCAGAAAATTTGGGAAAGCCATGAGTAGAAGAGTTGAAATAGGTAAAAAGCTTAGGAGGATCAAATGGAGTCCTAGTTATTATGTAGGTGTAGGGCTGGCACAAGCTAGGATTGGGCAAGGGGACAGGAAGTGATGGTTCTGAGGGAACTGCAGGTGGTTAGATATAAAAAAATGATATGGGATGGGTGGGAATAGAGGTGGGTAGAGAGCAGAGTGAGCCCAAGCATACCGAGAGCAAATGGAGTAGAGTTGCACCTTAGGTCATGGGTTCTCACAGAAAACAATCATTAAGTAGAACCACTTTGTATGGCAGGTAATTCAGATAGGCAGAAAAGGAATGTAATCACTAACATATTCAGGAGACAGGCTGGTATTTAGTTGTAAGGCCAGATACTCTATCTCCAGGAGATTTAGCATAAAAAACAGTGTCCTTGTTTTAAAGAGTTCAAGGAATAATTATATATGAAAATCAGTAATAAAGAAAGAAGTATGAAGCAGAGCCAGTAGATAACTTAGGCAGAAGGAGTTATATGTATGAGAGCAATTAAGTTAAAGAAAACAGACTTCTAGAGAGAATATTACAGAAAGAAAAAGAAGGATGGGGCAAGCAGCTGGTTCTGTTGGCAAGGTATTAGCCATGTAATAAAATTACAGCTTAGTGGCATCAATTAGCAGTGACATAAGGGGAAAAGAAATTAGACATACAGTGCTTATCAGGCTGTTTTTGAGATACTTGTGGACTTCAAAGTATTCAGGAAGGAGACTGATACTGTGCAGTCCGTGAAGTTTATGCAGTGGCTGTGCTGTTTCAGCCATATTGTTACCCAGCTGTTATATTATTATTATTATTATTATTATTATTATTATTATTATTATTATTATTATTATTATCATGGCATTTTTGCAAAGAGACACTGCTTGTCATAGTATGACTACAGCCTACAGGTCAGCTTGACATGGCTACTAAGTAAGTAATGGGGCAGGAATAAGAAAAGCTGCTCTAGCTATAACACAATGTGTTGTCTCAGAATACTAAGGATAACCTCACTGATGACTTTGATGCTGTGGTAGAAAATATAGGTTAGAACTTTTTGAGAAAACTTTTTAGCTTATTCTTATTTTTTGTTCCTCATCCATGTTTCATGTCTCCCCATTCAGCCCCACATAAGGTCACTCAGCACAGCTCCTCGTGGTGTCCAGCAGAGTTCCTAGAGCAGCAGAGATCAGAAAAGACAAACTTTCCAGATTCTAAGTATTTTTTCCTGCATTTTCGACTTTTTAAGCCTTTCGATTGCTATTTCTGCCTGTTTTATTCTGCTATTACCTATTTTTACTGTTTTTCATAGCTTGAACTGTTTATTGCACTTGCTTGTTTAAGTTTTGCTTAAAAGTTAAACAACAGGCTAATACACTCAAGTGTACTAGCTTTTGATAGCATTTAGTCGAAAAACACAGCATTTATTGTATTTTCTGCCTTTCTGAAAAAACTTGAAAAAAAAAAAACCAAAAAAATACTCTTGTTTTCCATACTTTTCTAATAGTTTGTTCCAGTGATCAGATTTTGCTGATCCCTGGGCTTTGTCTTAGTTCCTGTTTTCTCCATTTTCCTTGTTTGGTCAAGGGGTAGTTTCTTTACTCACTAGTGGGAGTAGGGAGTACTGAGCTGCCTGTTTGTCCTTAGAGGAGTGGTTTAAAGCAGTAACTTGTAGTTTATTGGCCATTTTGGGTCATTTCCTGTCTTTTCCAGCCCCCTGCTATAAAGCACGCTTTGGCGGGCTTTTCTGGCTATAGAGAACTCAGCACAGCTCCTCGTGGTGTCCAGCAGAGTTCCTAGAGCAGCAGAGACCAGAAAAGACAAACTTTCCAGATTTTAAGTATTTTTTTCTGCATTTTCGACTTTTTAAGCCTTTCGATTGCTATTTCTGCCTGTTTTATTCTGCTATTACCTATTTTTACTGTTTTTCATAGCTTGAACTGTTTATTGCACTTGCTTGTTTAAGTTTTGCTTAAAAGTTAAACAACAGGCTAATACACTCAAGTGTACTAGCTTTTGATAGCATTTAGTCGAAAAACACAGCATTTATTGTATTTTCTGCCTTTCTGAAAAAAAACTTGAAAAAAAACCAAAAATACTCTTGTTTTCCATACTTTTCTAATAGTTTGTTCCAGTGATCAGATTTTGCTGATCCCTGGGCTTTGTCTTGGTTCCTGTTTTCTCCATTTTCCTTGTTTGGTCAAGGGGTAGTTTCTTTACTCACTAGTGGGAGTAGGGAGTACTGAGCTGCCTGTTTGTCCTTAGAGGAGTGGTTTAAAGCAGTAACTTGTAGTTTATTGGCCATTTTGGGTCATTTCCTGTCTTTTCCAGCCACCTGCTATAAAGCACGCTTTGGCGGGCTTTTCTGGCTATAGAGAACTCAGCACAGCTCCTCGTGGTGTCCAGCAGAGTTCCTAGAGCAGCAGAGACCAGAAAAGACAAACTTTCCAGATTTTAAGTATTTTTTCTGCATTTTCGACTTTTTAAGCCTTTCGATTGCTATTTCTGCCTGTTTTATTCTGCTATTACCTATTTTTACTGTTTTTCATAGCTTGAACTGTTTATTGCACTTGCTTGTTTAAGTTTTGCTTAAAAGTTAAACAACAGGCTAATACACTCAAGTGTACTAGCTTTTGATAGCATTTAGTCGAAAAACACAGCATTTATTGTATTTTCTGCCTTTCTGAAAAAACTTGAAAAAAACAAAAAAATACTCTTGTTTTCCATACTTTTCTAATAGTTTGTTCCAGTGATCAGATTTTGCTGATCCCTGGCCTTTGTCTTCGTTCCTGTTTTCTCCATTTTCCTTGTTTGGTCAAGGGGTAGTTTCTTTACTCACTAGTGGGAGTAGGGAGTACTGAGCTGCCTGTTTGTCCTTAGAGGAGTGGTTTAAAGCAGTAACTTGTAGTTTATTGGCCATTTTGGGTCATTTCCTGTCTTTTCCAGCCCCTGCTATAAAGCACGCTTTGGCGGGCTTTTCTGGCTATAGAGAACTCAGCACAGCTCCTCGTGGTGTCCAGCAGAGTTCCTAGAGCAGCAGAGACCAGAAAAGACAAACTTTCCAGATTTTAAGTATTTTTTCTGCATTTTCGACTTTTTAAGCCTTTCGATTGCTATTTCTGCCTGTTTTATTCTGCTATTACCTATTTTTACTGTTTTTCATAGCTTGAACTGTTTATTGCACTTGCTTGTTTAAGTTTTGCTTAAAAGTTAAACAACAGGCTAATACACTCAAGTGTACTAGCTTTTGATAGCATTTAGTCGAAAAACACAGCATTTATTGTATTTTCTGCCTTTCTGAAAAAACTTGAAAAAAACACAAAAAATACTCTTGTTTTCCATACTTTTCTAATAGTTTGTTCCAGTGATCAGATTTTGCTGATCCCTGGGCTTTGTCTTCGTTCCTGTTTTCTCCATTTTCCTTGTTTGGTCAAGGGGTAGTTTCTTTACTCACTAGTGGGAGTAGGGAGTACTGAGCTGCCTGTTTGTCCTTAGAGGAGTGGTTTAAAGCAGTAACTTGTAGTTTATTGGCCATTTTGGGTCATTTCCTGTCTTTTCCAGGCCCCTGCTATAAAGCACGCTTTGGCGGGCTTTTCTGGCTATAGAGAACTCAGCACAGCTCCTCGTGGTGTCCAGCAGAGTTCCTAGAGCAGCAGAGACCAGAAAAGACAAACTTTCCAGATTTTAAGTATTTTTTCTGCATTTTCGACTTTTTAAGCCTTTCGATTGCTATTTCTGCCTGTTTTATTCTGCTATTACCTATTTTTACTGTTTTTCATAGCTTGAACTGTTTATTGCACTTGCTTGTTTAAGTTTTGCTTAAAAGTTAAACAACAGGCTAATACACTCAAGTGTACTAGCTTTTGATAGCATTTAGTCGAAAAACACAGCATTTATTGTATTTTCTGCCTTTCTGAAAAAACTTGAAAAAACAAAAAAAATACTCTTGTTTTCCATACTTTTCTAATAGTTTGTTCCAGTGATCAGATTTTGCTGATCCCTGGGCTTTGTCTTTGTTCCTGTTTTCTCCATTTTCCTTGTTTGGTCAAGGGGTAGTTTCTTTACTCACTAGTGGGAGTAGGGAGTACTGAGCTGCCTGTTTGTCCTTAGAGGAGTGGTTTAAAGCAGTAACTTGTAGTTTATTGGCCATTTTGGGTCATTTCCTGTCTTTTCCAGCCCCTGCTATAAAGCACGCTTTGGCGGGCTTTTCTGGCTATAGAGAACTCAGCACAGCTCCTCGTGGTGTCCAGCAGAGTTCCTAGAGCAGCAGAGACCAGAAAAGACAAACTTTCCAGATTTTAAGTATTTTTTCTGCATTTTCGACTTTTTAAGCCTTTCGATTGCTATTTCTGCCTGTTTTATTCTGCTATTACCTATTTTTACTGTTTTTCATAGCTTGAACTGTTTATTGCACTTGCTTGTTTAAGTTTTGCTTAAAAGTTAAACAACAGGCTAATACACTCAAGTGTACTAGCTTTTGATAGCATTTAGTCGAAAAACACAGCATTTATTGTATTTTCTGCCTTTCTGAAAAAACTTGAAACAAAAACAAAAAAAATACTCTTGTTTTCCATACTTTTCTAATAGTTTGTTCCAGTGATCAGATTTTGCTGATCCCTGGGCTTTGTCTTAGTTCCTGTTTTCTCCATTTTCCTTGTTTGGTCAAGGGGTAGTTTCTTTACTCACTAGTGGGAGTAGGGAGTACTGAGCTGCCTGTTTGTCCTTAGAGGAGTGGTTTAAAGCAGTAACTTGTAGTTTATTGGCCATTTTGGGTCATTTCCTGTCTTTTCCAGCCCCTGCTATAAAGCACGCTTTGGCGGGCTTTTCTGGCTATAGAGAACTCAGCACAGCTCCTCGTGGTGTCCAGCAGAGTTCCTAGAGCAGCAGAGACCAGAAAAGACAAACTTTCCAGATTTTAAGTATTTTTTCTGCATTTTCGACTTTTTAAGCCTTTCGATTGCTATTTCTGCCTGTTTTATTCTGCTATTACCTATTTTTACTGTTTTTCATAGCTTGAACTGTTTATTGCACTTGCTTGTTTAAGTTTTGCTTAAAAGTTAAACAACAGGCTAATACACTCAAGTGTACTAGCTTTTGATAGCATTTAGTCGAAAAACACAGCATTTATTGTATTTTCTGCCTTTCTGAAAAAAAACTTCAAATAAAACAAATAAAATACTCTTGTTTTCCATACTTTTCTAATAGTTTGTTCCAGTGATCAGATTTTGCTGATCCCTGGGCTTTGTCTTAGTTCCTGTTTTCTCCATTTTCCTTGTTTGGTCAAGGGGTAGTTTCTTTACTCACTAGTGGGAGTAGGGAGTACTGAGCTGCCTGTTTGTCCTTAGAGGAGTGGTTTAAAGCAGTAACTTGTAGTTTATTGGCCATTTTGGGTCATTTCCTGTCTTTTCCAGACCCCTGCTATAAAGCACGCTTTGGCGGGCTTTTCTATAGAGAACTCAGCACAGCTCCTCGTGGTGTCCAGCAGAGTTCCTAGAGCAGCAGAGACCAGAAAAGACAAACTTTCCAGATTTTAAGTATTTTTTCTGCATTTTCGACTTTTTAAGCCTTTCGATTGCTATTTCTGCCTGTTTTATTCTGCTATTACCTATTTTTACTGTTTTTCATAGCTTGAACTGTTTATTGCACTTGCTTGTTTAAGTTTTGCTTAAAAGTTAAACAACAGGCTAATACACTCAAGTGTACTAGCTTTTGATAGCATTTAGTCGAAAAACACAGCATTTATTGTATTTTCTGCCTTTCTGAAAAAACTTGAAAAAAAACAAAAAACATACTCTTGTTTTCCATACTTTTCTAATAGTTTGTTCCAGTGATCAGATTTTGCTGATCCCTGGGCTTTGTCTTGGTTCCTGTTTTCTCCATTTTCCTTGTTTGGTCAAGGGGTAGTTTCTTTACTCACTAGTGGGAGTAGGGAGTACTGAGCTGCCTGTTTGTCCTTAGAGGAGTGGTTTAAAGCAGTAACTTGTAGTTTATTGGCCATTTTGGGTCATTTCCTGTCTTTTCCAGCACCCTGCTATAAAGCACGCTTTGGCGGGCTTTTCTGGCTATAGAGAACTCAGCACAGCTCCTCGTGGTGTCCAGCAGAGTTCCTAGAGCAGCAGAGACCAGAAAAGACAAACTTTCCAGATTTTAAGTATTTTTTCTGCATTTTCGACTTTTTAAGCCTTTCGATTGCTATTTCTGCCTGTTTTATTCTGCTATTACCTATTTTTACTGTTTTTCATAGCTTGAACTGTTTATTGCACTTGCTTGTTTAAGTTTTGCTTAAAAGTTAAACAACAGGCTAATACACTCAAGTGTACTAGCTTTTGATAGCATTTAGTCGAAAAACACAGCATTTATTGTATTTTCTGCCTTTCTGAAAAAACTTGAAAAAAACAAAAAAATACTCTTGTTTTCCATACTTTTCTAATAGTTTGTTCCAGTGATCAGCTTTTGCTGATCCCTGGGCTTTGTCTTGGTTCCTGTTTTCTCCATTTTCCTTGTTTGGTCAAGGGGTAGTTTCTTTACTCACTAGTGGGAGTAGGGAGTACTGAGCTGCCTGTTTGTCCTTAGAGGAGTGGTTTAAAGCAGTAACTTGTAGTTTATTGGCCATTTTGGGTCATTTCCTGTCTTTTCCAGCCCCCTGCTATAAAGCACGCTTTGGCGGGCTTTTCTGGCTATAGAGAACTCAGCACAGCTCCTCGTGGTGTCCAGCAGAGTTCCTAGAGCAGCAGAGACCAGAAAAGACAAACTTTCCAGATTTTAAGTATTTTTTTCTGCATTTTCGACTTTTTAAGCCTTTCGATTGCTATTTCTGCCTGTTTTATTCTGCTATTACCTATTTTTACTGTTTTTCATAGCTTGAACTGTTTATTGCACTTGCTTGTTTAAGTTTTGCTTAAAAGTTAAACAACAGGCTAATACACTCAAGTGTACTAGCTTTTGATAGCATTTAGTCGAAAAACACAGCATTTATTGTATTTTCTGCCTTTCTGAAAAAAAACTTGAAAAAAAACAAAAAAATACTCTTGTTTTCCATACTTTTCTAATAGTTTGTTCCAGTGATCAGATTTTGCTGATCCCTGGGCTTTGTCTTTGTTCCTGTTTTCTCCATTTTCCTTGTTTGGTCAAGGGGTAGTTTCTTTACTCACTAGTGGGAGTAGGGAGTACTGAGCTGCCTGTTTGTCCTTAGAGGAGTGGTTTAAAGCAGTAACTTGTAGTTTATTGGCCATTTTGGGTCATTTCCTGTCTTTTCCAGCCCCCTGCTATAAAGCACGCTTTGGCGGGCTTTTCTGGCTATAGAGAACTCAGCACAGCTCCTCGTGGTGTCCAGCAGAGTTCCTAGAGCAGCAGAGACCAGAAAAGACAAACTTTCCAGATTTTAAGTATTTTTTTCTGCATTTTCGACTTTTTAAGCCTTTCGATTGCTATTTCTGCCTGTTTTATTCTGCTATTACCTATTTTTACTGTTTTTCATAGCTTGAACTGTTTATTGCACTTGCTTGTTTAAGTTTTGCTTAAAAGTTAAACAACAGGCTAATACACTCAAGTGTACTAGCTTTTGATAGCATTTAGTCGAAAAACACAGCATTTATTGTATTTTCTGCCTTTCTGAAAAAAAACTTGAAAAAAAACCAAAAAAAATACTCTTGTTTTCCATACTTTTCTAATAGTTTGTTCCAGTGATAAGATTTTGCTGATCCCTGGGCTTTGTCTTAGTTCCTGTTTTCTCCATTTTCCTTGTTTGGTCAAGGGGTAGTTTCTTTACTCACTAGTGGGAGTAGGGAGTACTGAGCTGCCTGTTTGTCCTTAGAGGAGTGGTTTAAAGCAGTAACTTGTAGTTTATTGGCCATTTTGGGTCATTTCCTGTCTTTTCCAGCCCCTGCTATAAAGCACGCTTTGGCGGGCTTTTCTGGCTATAGAGAACTCAGCACAGCTCCTCGTGGTGTCCAGCAGAGTTCCTAGAGCAGCAGAGACCAGAAAAGACAAACTTTCCAGATTTTAAGTATTTTTTTCTGCATTTTCGACTTTTTAAGCCTTTCGATTGCTATTTCTGCCTGTTTTATTCTGCTATTACCTATTTTTACTGTTTTTCATAGCTTGAACTGTTTATTGCACTTGCTTGTTTAAGTTTTGCTTAAAAGTTAAACAACAGGCTAATACACTCAAGTGTACTAGCTTTTGATAGCATTTAGTCGAAAAACACAGCATTTATTGTATTTTCTGCCTTTCTGAAAAAAAACTTGAAAAAAAACAAAAAAATACTCTTGTTTTCCATACTTTTCTAATAGTTTGTTCCAGTGATCAGATTTTGCTGATCCCTGGGCTTTGTCTTAGTTCCTGTTTTCTCCATTTTCCTTGTTTGGTCAAGGGGTAGTTTCTTTACTCACTAGTGGGAGTAGGGAGTACTGAGCTGCCTGTTTGTCCTTAGAGGAGTGGTTTAAAGCAGTAACTTGTAGTTTATTGGCCATTTTGGGTCATTTCCTGTCTTTTCCAGCCCCCTGCTATAAAGCACGCTTTGGCGGGCTTTTCTGGCTATAGAGAACTCAGCACAGCTCCTCGTGGTGTCCAGCAGAGTTCCTAGAGCAGCAGAGACCAGAAAAGACAAACTTTCCAGATTTTAAGTATTTTTTTCTGCATTTTCGACTTTTTAAGCCTTTCGATTGCTATTTCTGCCTGTTTTATTCTGCTATTACCTATTTTTACTGTTTTTCATAGCTTGAACTGTTTATTGCACTTGCTTGTTTAAGTTTTGCTTAAAAGTTAAACAACAGGCTAATACACTCAAGTGTACTAGCTTTTGATAGCATTTAGTCGAAAAACACAGCATTTATTGTATTTTCTGCCTTTCTGAAAAAACTTGAAAAAAACAAAAAAATACTCTTGTTTTCCATACTTTTCTAATAGTTTGTTCCAGTGATCAGATTTTGGTGATCCCTGGGCTTTGTCTTGGTTCCTGTTTTCTCCATTTTCCTTGTTTGGTCAAGGGGTAGTTTCTTTACTCACTAGTGGGAGTAGGGAGTACTGAGCTGCCTGTTTGTCCTTAGAGGAGTGGTTTAAAGCAGTAACTTGTAGTTTATTGGCCATTTTGGGTCATTTCCTGTCTTTTCCAGCCCCCTGCTATAAAGCACGCTTTGGCGGGCTTTTCTGGCTATAGAGAACTCAGCACAGCTCCTCGTGGTGTCCAGCAGAGTTCCTAGAGCAGCAGAGACCAGAAAAGACAAACTTTCCAGATTTTAAGTATTTTTTTCTGCATTTTCGACTTTTTAAGCCTTTCGATTGCTATTTCTGCCTGTTTTATTCTGCTATTACCTATTTTTACTGTTTTTCATAGCTTGAACTGTTTATTGCACTTGCTTGTTTAAGTTTTGCTTAAAAGTTAAACAACAGGCTAATACACTCAAGTGTACTAGCTTTTGATAGCATTTAGTCGAAAAACACAGCATTTATTGTATTTTCTGCCTTTCTGAAAAAACTTGATAAAAACAAAAAAAATACTCTTGTTTTCCATACTTTTCTAATAGTTTGTTCCAGTGATCAGATTTTGCTGCTCCCTGGGCTTTGTCTTCGTTCCTGTTTTCTCCATTTTCCTTGTTTGGTCAAGGGGTAGTTTCTTTACTCACTAGTGGGAGTAGGGAGTACTGAGCTGCCTGTTTGTCCTTAGAGGAGTGGTTTAAAGCAGTAACTTGTAGTTTATTGGCCATTTTGGGTCATTTCCTGTCTTTTCCAGCCCCCTGCTATAAAGCACGCTTTGGCGGGCTTTTCTGGCTATAGAGAACTCAGCACAGCTCCTCGTGGTGTCCAGCAGAGTTCCTAGAGCAGCAGAGACCAGAAAAGACAAACTTTCCAGATTTTAAGTATTTTTTCTGCATTTTCGACTTTTTAAGCCTTTCGATTGCTATTTCTGCCTGTTTTATTCTGCTATTACCTATTTTTACTGTTTTTCATAGCTTGAACTGTTTATTGCACTTGCTTGTTTAAGTTTTGCTTAAAAGTTAAACAACAGGCTAATACACTCAAGTGTACTAGCTTTTGATAGCATTTAGTCGAAAAACACAGCATTTATTGTATTTTCTGCCTTTCTGAAAAAACTTGAAAAAAAAAAAAAATACTCTTGTTTTCCATACTTTTCTAATAGTTTGTTCCAGTGATCAGATTTTGCTGATCCCTGGGCTTTGTCTTAGTTCCTGTTTTCTCCATTTTCCTTGTTTGGTCAAGGGGTAGTTTCTTTACTCACTAGTGGGAGTAGGGAGTACTGAGCTGCCTGTTTGTCCTTAGAGGAGTGGTTTAAAGCAGTAACTTGTAGTTTATTGGCCATTTTGGGTCATTTCCTGTCTTTTCCAGCCCCTGCTATAAAGCACGCTTTGGCGGGCTTTTCTGGCTATAGAGAACTCAGCACAGCTCCTCGTGGTGTCCAGCAGAGTTCCTAGAGCAGCAGAGACCAGAAAAGACAAACTTTCCAGATTTTAAGTATTTTTTCTGCATTTTCGACTTTTTAAGCCTTTCGATTGCTATTTCTGCCTGTTTTATTCTGCTATTACCTATTTTTACTGTTTTCATAGCTTGAACTGTTTATTGCACTTGCTTGTTTAAGTTTTGCTTAAAAGTTAAACAACAGGCTAATACACTCAAGTGTACTAGCTTTTGATAGCATTTAGTCGAAAAACACAGCATTTATTGTATTTTCTGCCTTTCTGCAAAAACTTGAAAAAAACAAAAAAATACTCTTGTTTTCCATACTTTTCTAATAGTTTGTTCCAGTGATCAGATTTTGCTGATCCCTGGGCTTTGTCTTATTTCCTGTTTTCTCCATTTTCCTTGTTTGGTCAAGGGGTAGTTTCTTTACTCACTAGTGGGAGTAGGGAGTACTGAGCTGCCTGTTTGTCCTTAGAGGAGTGGTTTAAAGCAGTAACTTGTAGTTTATTGGCCATTTTGGGTCATTTCCTGTCTTTTCCAGCCCCTGCTATAAAGCACGCTTTGGCGGGCTTTTCTGGCTATAGAGAACTCAGCACAGCTCCTCGTGGTGTCCAGCAGAGTTCCTAGAGCAGCAGAGACCAGAAAAGACAAACTTTCCAGATTTTAAGTATTTTTTCTGCATTTTCGACTTTTTAAGCCTTTCGATTGCTATTTCTGCCTGTTTTATTCTGCTATTACCTATTTTTACTGTTTTTCATAGCTTGAACTGTTTATTGCACTTGCTTGTTTAAGTTTTGCTTAAAAGTTAAACAACAGGCTAATACACTCAAGTGTACTAGCTTTTGATAGCATTTAGTCGAAAAACACAGCATTTATTGTATTTTCTGCCTTTCTGAAAAAAACTTGAAAAAAAACAAAAAATACTCTTGTTTTCCATACTTTTCTAATAGTTTGTTCCAGTGATCAGATTTTGCTGATCCCTGGGCTTTGTCTTGGTTCCTGTTTTCTCCATTTTCCTTGTTTGGTCAAGGGGTAGTTTCTTTACTCACTAGTGGGAGTAGGGAGTACTGAGCTGCCTGTTTGTCCTTAGAGGAGTGGTTTAAAGCAGTAACTTGTAGTTTATTGGCCATTTTGGGTCATTTCCTGTCTTTTCCAGCCCCTGCTATAAAGCACGCTTTGGCGGGCTTTTCTGGCTATAGAGAACTCAGCACAGCTCCTCGTGGTGTCCAGCAGAGTTCCTAGAGCAGCAGAGACCAGAAAAGACAAACTTTCCAGATTTTAAGTATTTTTTCTGCATTTTCGACTTTTTAAGCCTTTCGATTGCTATTTCTGCCTGTTTTATTCTGCTATTACCTATTTTTACTGTTTTTCATAGCTTGAACTGTTTATTGCACTTGCTTGTTTAAGTTTTGCTTAAAAGTTAAACAACAGGCTAATACACTCAAGTGTACTAGCTTTTGATAGCATTTAGTCGAAAAACACAGCATTTATTGTATTTTCTGCCTTTCTGAAAAAAACTTGAAAAAAACAAAAAAATACTCTTGTTTTCCATACTTTTCTAATAGTTTGTTCCAGTGATCAGATTTTGCTGATCCCTGGGCTTTGTCTTGGTTCCTGTTTTCTCCATTTTCCTTGTTTGGTCAAGGGGTAGTTTCTTTACTCACTAGTGGGAGTAGGGAGTACTGAGCTGCCTGTTTGTCCTTAGAGGAGTGGTTTAAAGCAGTAACTTGTAGTTTATTGGCCATTTTGGGTCATTTCCTGTCTTTTCCAGCCCCTGCTATAAAGCACGCTTTGGCGGGCTTTTCTGGCTATAGAGAACTCAGCACAGCTCCTCGTGGTGTCCAGCAGAGTTCCTAGAGCAGCAGAGACCAGAAAAGACAAACTTTCCAGATTTTAAGTATTTTTTCTGCATTTTCGACTTTTTAAGCCTTTCGATTGCTATTTCTGCCTGTTTTATTCTGCTATTACCTATTTTTACTGTTTTTCATAGCTTGAACTGTTTATTGCACTTGCTTGTTTAAGTTTTGCTTAAAAGTTAAACAACAGGCTAATACACTCAAGTGTACTAGCTTTTGATAGCATTTAGTCGAAAAACACAGCATTTATTGTATTTTCTGCCTTTCTGAAAAAAACTTGAAAAAAAAAAAAAATACTCTTGTTTTCCATACTTTTCTAATAGTTTGTTCCAGTGATCAGATTTTGCTGATCCCTGGGCTTTGTCTTGGTTCCTGTTTTCTCCATTTTCCTTGTTTGGTCAAGGGGTAGTTTCTTTACTCACTAGTGGGAGTAGGGAGTACTGAGCTGCCTGTTTGTCCTTAGAGGAGTGGTTTAAAGCAGTAACTTGTAGTTTATTGGCCATTTTGGGTCATTTCCTGTCTTTTCCAGACCCCTGCTATAAAGCACGCTTTGGCGGGCTTTTCTGGCTATAGAGAACTCAGCACAGCTCCTCGTGGTGTCCAGCAGAGTTCCTAGAGCAGCAGAGACCAGAAAAGACAAACTTTCCAGATTTTAAGTATTTTTTTCTGCATTTTCGACTTTTTAAGCCTTTCGATTGCTATTTCTGCCTGTTTTATTCTGCTATTACCTATTTTTACTGTTTTTCATAGCTTGAACTGTTTATTGCACTTGCTTGTTTAAGTTTTGCTTAAAAGTTAAACAACAGGCTAATACACTCAAGTGTACTAGCTTTTGATAGCATTTAGTCGAAAAACACAGCATTTATTGTATTTTCTGCCTTTCTGAAAAAAACTTGAAAAAAACCCAAAAAAAATACTCTTGTTTTCCATACTTTTCTAATAGTTTGTTCCAGTGATCAGATTTTGCTGATCCCTGGGCTTTGTCTTGGTTCCTGTTTTCTCCATTTTCCTTGTTTGGTCAAGGGGTAGTTTCTTTACTCACTAGTGGGAGTAGGGAGTACTGAGCTGCCTGTTTGTCCTTAGAGGAGTGGTTTAAAGCAGTAACTTGTAGTTTATTGGCCATTTTGGGTCATTTCCTGTCTTTTCCAGCTCCCTGCTATAAAGCACGCTTTGGCGGGCTTTTCTGGCTATAGAGAACTCAGCACAGCTCCTCGTGGTGTCCAGCAGAGTTCCTAGAGCAGCAGAGACCAGAAAAGACAAACTTTCCAGATTTTAAGTATTTTTTCTGCATTTTCGACTTTTTAAGCCTTTCGATTGCTATTTCTGCCTGTTTTATTCTGCTATTACCTATTTTTACTGTTTTTCATAGCTTGAACTGTTTATTGCACTTGCTTGTTTAAGTTTTGCTTAAAAGTTAAACAACAGGCTAATACACTCAAGTGTACTAGCTTTTGATAGCATTTAGTCGAAAAACACAGCATTTATTGTATTTTCTGCCTTTCTGAAAAAAACTTGAAAAAAACCCCAAAAAAAATACTCTTGTTTTCCATACTTTTCTAATAGTTTGTTCCAGTGATCAGATTTTGCTGATCCCTGGGCTTTGTCTTGGTTCCTGTTTTCTCCATTTTCCTTGTTTGGTCAAGGGGTAGTTTCTTTACTCACTAGTGGGAGTAGGGAGTACTGAGCTGCCTGTTTGTCCTTAGAGGAGTGGTTTAAAGCAGTAACTTGTAGTTTATTGGCCATTTTGGGTCATTTCCTGTCTTTTCCAGCCCCTGCTATAAAGCACGCTTTGGCGGGCTTTTCTGGCTATAGAGAACTCAGCACAGCTCCTCGTGGTGTCCAGCAGAGTTCCTAGAGCAGCAGAGACCAGAAAAGACAAACTTTCCAGATTTTAAGTATTTTTTCTGCATTTTCGACTTTTTAAGCCTTTCGATTGCTATTTCTGCCTGTTTTATTCTGCTATTACCTATTTTTACTGTTTTTCATAGCTTGAACTGTTTATTGCACTTGCTTGTTTAAGTTTTGCTTAAAAGTTAAACAACAGGCTAATACACTCAAGTGTACTAGCTTTTGATAGCATTTAGTCGAAAAACACAGCATTTATTGTATTTTCTGCCTTTCTGAAAAAAACTTGAAAAAAACAAAAAAATACTCTTGTTTTCCATACTTTTCTAATAGTTTGTTCCAGTGATCAGATTTTGCTGATCCCTGGGCTTTGTCTTGGTTCCTGTTTTCTCCATTTTCCTTGTTTGGTCAAGGGGTAGTTTCTTTACTCACTAGTGGGAGTAGGGAGTACTGAGCTGCCTGTTTGTCCTTAGAGGAGTGGTTTAAAGCAGTAACTTGTAGTTTATTGGCCATTTTGGGTCATTTCCTGTCTTTTCCAGCCCCTGCTATAAAGCACGCTTTGGCGGGCTTTTCTGGCTATAGAGAACTCAGCACAGCTCCTCGTGGTGTCCAGCAGAGTTCCTAGAGCAGCAGAGACCAGAAAAGACAAACTTTCCAGATTTTAAGTATTTTTTCTGCATTTTCGACTTTTTAAGCCTTTCGATTGCTATTTCTGCCTGTTTTATTCTGCTATTACCTATTTTTACTGTTTTTCATAGCTTGAACTGTTTATTGCACTTGCTTGTTTAAGTTTTGCTTAAAAGTTAAACAACAGGCTAATACACTCAAGTGTACTAGCTTTTGATAGCATTTAGTCGAAAAACACAGCATTTATTGTATTTTCTGCCTTTCTGAAAAAAACTTGAAAAAAAACAAAAAATACTCTTGTTTTCCATACTTTTCTAATAGTTTGTTCCAGTGATCAGATTTTGCTGATCCCTGGGCTTTGTCTTGGTTCCTGTTTTCTCCATTTTCCTTGTTTGGTCAAGGGGTAGTTTCTTTACTCACTAGTGGGAGTAGGGAGTACTGAGCTGCCTGTTTGTCCTTAGAGGAGTGGTTTAAAGCAGTAACTTGTAGTTTATTGGCCATTTTGGGTCATTTCCTGTCTTTTCCAGCCCCTGCTATAAAGCACGCTTTGGCGGGCTTTTCTGGCTATAGAGAACTCAGCACAGCTCCTCGTGGTGTCCAGCAGAGTTCCTAGAGCAGCAGAGACCAGAAAAGACAAACTTTCCAGATTTTAAGTATTTTTTCTGCATTTTCGACTTTTTAAGCCTTTCGATTGCTATTTCTGCCTGTTTTATTCTGCTATTACCTATTTTTACTGTTTTTCATAGCTTGAACTGTTTATTGCACTTGCTTGTTTAAGTTTTGCTTAAAAGTTAAACAACAGGCTAATACACTCAAGTGTACTAGCTTTTGATAGCATTTAGTCGAAAAACACAGCATTTATTGTATTTTCTGCCTTTCTGAAAAAACTTGAAAATAAAAAAAATACTCATGTTTTGCATACTTTTCTAATAGTTTGTTCCAGTGATCAGATTTTGCTGATCTCTGGGCTTTGTCTTAGTTCCTGTTTT
Source organism: Protopterus annectens (assembly GCF_019279795.1). Classification (NCBI taxonomy): domain Eukaryota; kingdom Metazoa; phylum Chordata; order Ceratodontiformes; family Protopteridae; genus Protopterus; species Protopterus annectens. The sequence continues at coordinate 1,201,169,257 of NC_056731.1, read as the reverse complement.
CTCCATTTTCCTTGTTTGGTCAAGGGGTAGTTTCTTTACTCACTAGTGGGAGTAGGGAGTACTGAGCTGCCTGTTTGTCCTTAGAGGAGTGGTTTAAAGCAGTAACTTGTAGTTTATTGGCCATTTTGGGTCATTTCCTGTCTTTTCCAGCCCCTGCTATAAAGCACGCTTTGGCGGGCTTTTCTGGCTATAGAGAACTCAGCACAGCTCCTCGTGGTGTCCAGCAGAGTTCCTAGAGCAGCAGAGACCAGAAAAGACAAACTTTCCAGATTTTAAGTATTTTTTCTGCATTTTCGACTTTTTAAGCCTTTCGATTGCTATTTCTGCCTGTTTTATTCTGCTATTACCTATTTTTACTGTTTTTCATAGCTTGAACTGTTTATTGCACTTGCTTGTTTAAGTTTTGCTTAAAAGTTAAACAACAGGCTAATACACTCAAGTGTACTAGCTTTTGATAGCATTTAGTCGAAAAACACAGCATTTATTGTATTTTCTGCCTTTCTGAAAAAAACTTGAAAAAAACAAAAAAATACTCTTGTTTTCCATACTTTTCTAATAGTTTGTTCCAGTGATCAGATTTTGCTGATCCCTGGGCTTTGTCTTGGTTCCTGTTTTCTCCATTTTCCTTGTTTGGTCAAGGGGTAGTTTCTTTACTCACTAGTGGGAGTAGGGAGTACTGAGCTGCCTGTTTGTCCTTAGAGGAGTGGTTTAAAGCAGTAACTTGTAGTTTATTGGCCATTTTGGGTCATTTCCTGTCTTTTCCAGCCCCTGCTATAAAGCACGCTTTGGCGGGCTTTTCTGGCTATAGAGAACTCAGCACAGCTCCTCGTGGTGTCCAGCAGAGTTCCTAGAGCAGCAGAGACCAGAAAAGACAAACTTTCCAGATTTTAAGTATTTTTTCTGCATTTTCGACTTTTTAAGCCTTTCGATTGCTATTTCTGCCTGTTTTATTCTGCTATTACCTATTTTTACTGTTTTTCATAGCTTGAACTGTTTATTGCACTTGCTTGTTTAAGTTTTGCTTAAAAGTTAAACAACAGGCTAATACACTCAAGTGTACTAGCTTTTGATAGCATTTAGTCGAAAAACACAGCATTTATTGTATTTTCTGCCTTTCTGAAAAAAACTTGAAAAAAAAAAAAATACTCTTGTTTTCCATACTTTTCTAATAGTTTGTTCCAGTGATCAGATTTTGCTGATCCCTGGGCTTTGTCTTAGTTCCTGTTTTCTCCATTTTCCTTGTTTGGTCAAGGGGTAGTTTCTTTACTCACTAGTGGGAGTAGGGAGTACTGAGCTGCCTGTTTGTCCTTAGAGGAGTGGTTTAAAGCAGTAACTTGTAGTTTATTGGCCATTTTGGGTCATTTCCTGTCTTTTCCAGCCCCTGCTATAAAGCACGCTTTGGCGGGCTTTTCTGGCTATAGAGAACTCAGCACAGCTCCTCGTGGTGTCCAGCAGAGTTCCTAGAGCAGCAGAGACCAGAAAAGACAAACTTTCCAGATTTTAAGTATTTTTTCTGCATTTTCGACTTTTTAAGCCTTTCGATTGCTATTTCTGCCTGTTTTATTCTGCTATTACCTATTTTTACTGTTTTTCATAGCTTGAACTGTTTATTGCACTTGCTTGTTTAAGTTTTGCTTAAAAGTTAAACAACAGGCTAATACACTCAAGTGTACTAGCTTTTGATAGCATTTAGTCGAAAAACACAGCATTTATTGTATTTTCTGCCTTTCTGAAAAAAACTTGAAAAAAAAAAAAATACTCTTGTTTTCCATACTTTTCTAATAGTTTGTTCCAGTGATCAGATTTTGCTGATCCCTGGGCTTTGTCTTAGTTCCTGTTTTCTCCATTTTCCTTGTTTGGTCAAGGGGTAGTTTCTTTACTCACTAGTGGGAGTAGGGAGTACTGAGCTGCCTGTTTGTCCTTAGAGGAGTGGTTTAAAGCAGTAACTTGTAGTTTATTGGCCATTTTGGGTCATTTCCTGTCTTTTCCAGCCCCCTGCTATAAAGCACGCTTTGGCGGGCTTTTCTGGCTATAGAGAACTCAGCACAGCTCCTCGTGGTGTCCAGCAGAGTTCCTAGAGCAGCAGAGACCAGAAAAGACAAACTTTCCAGATTTTAAGTATTTTTTCTGCATTTTCGACTTTTTAAGCCTTTCGATTGCTATTTCTGCCTGTTTTATTCTGCTATTACCTATTTTTACTGTTTTTCATAGCTTGAACTGTTTATTGCACTTGCTTGTTTAAGTTTTGCTTAAAAGTTAAACAACAGGCTAATACACTCAAGTGTACTAGCTTTTGATAGCATTTAGTCGAAAAACACAGCATTTATTGTATTTTCTGCCTTTCTGAAAAAACTTGAAAAAAAACAAAAAATGAAACACTTGTTTACCATACTTTTCTATTAGTTTGTACATGTGGTCTGATTTTGCTGATCCCTGGGCTTTGACTTAGTTCCTGTTTTCTCCATTTTCCTTGTTTGGTCAAGGGGTAGTTTCTTTACTCACTAGTGGGAGTAGGGAGTACTGAGCTGCCTGTTTGTCCTTAGAGGAGTGGTTTAAAGCAGTAACTTGTAGTTTATTGGCCATTTTGGGTCATTTCCTGTCTTTTCCAGACCCTGCTATAAAGCACGCTTTGGCGGGCTTTTCTGGCTATAGAGAACTCAGCACAGCTCCTCGTGGTGTCCAGCAGAGTTCCTAGAGCAGCAGAGACCAGAAAAGACAAACTTTCCAGATTTTAAGTATTTTTTCTGCATTTTCGACTTTTTAAGCCTTTCGATTGCTATTTCTGCCTGTTTTATTCTGCTATTACCTATTTTTACTGTTTTTCATAGCTTGAACTGTTTATTGCACTTGCTTGTTTAAGTTTTGCTTAAAAGTTAAACAACAGGCTAATACACTCAAGTGTACTAGCTTTTGATAGCATTTAGTCGAAAAACACAGCATTTATTGTATTTTCTGCCTTTCTGAAAAAAACTTGAAAAAAACCCCCAAAAAAATACTCTTGTTTTCCATACTTTTCTAATAGTTTGTTCCAGTGATCAGATTTTGCTGATCCCTGGGCTTTGTCTTGGTTCCTGTTTTCTCCATTTTCCTTGTTTGGTCAAGGGGTAGTTTCTTTACTCACTAGTGGGAGTAGGGAGTACTGAGCTGCCTGTTTGTCCTTAGAGGAGTGGTTTAAAGCAGTAACTTGTAGTTTATTGGCCATTTTGGGTCATTTCCTGTCTTTTCCAGCCCCCTGCTATAAAGCACGCTTTGGCGGGCTTTTCTGGCTATAGAGAACTCAGCACAGCTCCTCGTGGTGTCCAGCAGAGTTCCTAGAGCAGCAGAGACCAGAAAAGACAAACTTTCCAGATTTTAAGTATTTTTTCTGCATTTTCGACTTTTTAAGCCTTTCGATTGCTATTTCTGCCTGTTTTATTCTGCTATTACCTATTTTTACTGTTTTTCATAGCTTGAACTGTTTATTGCACTTGCTTGTTTAAGTTTTGCTTAAAAGTTAAACAACAGGCTAATACACTCAAGTGTACTAGCTTTTGATAGCATTTAGTCGAAAAACACAGCATTTATTGTATTTTCTGCCTTTCTGAAAAAACTTGAAAAAAACAAAAAAAATACTCTTGTTTTCCATACTTTTCTAATAGTTTGTTCCAGTGATCAGATTTTGCTGATCCCTGGGCTTTGTCTTCGTTCCTGTTTTCTCCATTTTCCTTGTTTGGTCAAGGGGTAGTTTCTTTACTCACTAGTGGGAGTAGGGAGTACTGAGCTGCCTGTTTGTCCTTAGAGGAGTGGTTTAAAGCAGTAACTTGTAGTTTATTGGCCATTTTGGGTCATTTCCTGTCTTTTCCAGCCCCTGCTATAAAGCACGCTTTGGCGGGCTTTTCTGGCTATAGAGAACTCAGCACAGCTCCTCGTGGTGTCCAGCAGAGTTCCTAGAGCAGCAGAGACCAGAAAAGACAAACTTTCCAGATTTTAAGTATTTTTTCTGCATTTTCGACTTTTTAAGCCTTTCGATTGCTATTTCTGCCTGTTTTATTCTGCTATTACCTATTTTTACTGTTTTTCATAGCTTGAACTGTTTATTGCACTTGCTTGTTTAAGTTTTGCTTAAAAGTTAAACAACAGGCTAATACACTCAAGTGTACTAGCTTTTGATAGCATTTAGTCGAAAAACACAGCATTTATTGTATTTTCTGCCTTTCTGAAAAAACTTGAAAAAAACAAAAAAATACTCTTGTTTTCCATACTTTTCTAATAGTTTGTTCCAGTGATCAGATTTTGCTGATCCCTGGGCTTTGTCTTAGTTCCTGTTTTCTCCATTTTCCTTGTTTGGTCAAGGGGTAGTTTCTTTACTCACTAGTGGGAGTAGGGAGTACTGAGCTGCCTGTTTGTCCTTAGAGGAGTGGTTTAAAGCAGTAACTTGTAGTTTATTGGCCATTTTGGGTCATTTCCTGTCTTTTCCAGCCCCTGCTATAAAGCACGCTTTGGCGGGCTTTTCTGGCTATAGAGAACTCAGCACAGCTCCTCGTGGTGTCCAGCAGAGTTCCTAGAGCAGCAGAGACCAGAAAAGACAAACTTTCCAGATTTTAAGTATTTTTTCTGCATTTTCGACTTTTTAAGCCTTTCGATTGCTATTTCTGCCTGTTTTATTCTGCTATTACCTATTTTTACTGTTTTTCATAGCTTGAACTGTTTATTGCACTTGCTTGTTTAAGTTTTGCTTAAAAGTTAAACAACAGGCTAATACACTCAAGTGTACTAGCTTTTGATAGCATTTAGTCGAAAAACACAGCATTTATTGTATTTTCTGCCTTTCTGAAAAAACTTGAAAAAAAACAAAAAAAAATCCTCTTGTTTTCCATACTTTTCTAATAGTTTGTTCCAGTGATCAGGTTTTGCTGATCCCTGGGCTTTGTCTGAGTTCCTGTTTTCTCCATTTTCCTTGTTTGGTCAAGGGGTAGTTTCTTTACTCACTAGTGGGAGTAGGGAGTACTGAGCTGCCTGTTTGTCCTTAGAGGAGTGGTTTAAAGCAGTAACTTGTAGTTTATTGGCCATTTTGGGTCATTTCCTGTCTTTTCCAGCCCCCTGCTATAAAGCACGCTTTGGCGGGCTTTTCTGGCTATAGAGAACTCAGCACAGCTCCTCGTGGTGTCCAGCAGAGTTCCTAGAGCAGCAGAGACCAGAAAAGACAAACTTTCCAGATTTTAAGTATTTTTTCTGCATTTTCGACTTTTTAAGCCTTTCGATTGCTATTTCTGCCTGTTTTATTCTGCTATTACCTATTTTTACTGTTTTTCATAGCTTGAACTGTTTATTGCACTTGCTTGTTTAAGTTTTGCTTAAAAGTTAAACAACAGGCTAATACACTCAAGTGTACTAGCTTTTGATAGCATTTAGTCGAAAAACACAGCATTTATTGTATTTTCTGCCTTTCTGAAAAAACTTGACAAAAAAAAAAATACTCTTGTTTTCCATACTTTTCTAATAGTTTGTTCCAGTGATCAGATTTTGCTGATCCCTGGGCTTTGTCTTAGTTCCTGTTTTCTCCATTTTCCTTGTTTGGTCAAGGGGTAGTTTCTTTACTCACTAGTGGGAGTAGGGAGTACTGAGCTGCCTGTTTGTCCTTAGAGGAGTGGTTTAAAGCAGTAACTTGTAGTTTATTGGCCATTTTGGGTCATTTCCTGTCTTTTCCAGCCCCTGCTATAAAGCACGCTTTGGCGGGCTTTTCTGGCTATAGAGAACTCAGCACAGCTCCTCGTGGTGTCCAGCAGAGTTCCTAGAGCAGCAGAGACCAGAAAAGACAAACTTTCCAGATTTTAAGTATTTTTTCTGCATTTTCGACTTTTTAAGCCTTTCGATTGCTATTTCTGCCTGTTTTATTCTGCTATTACCTATTTTTACTGTTTTTCATAGCTTGAACTGTTTATTGCACTTGCTTGTTTAAGTTTTGCTTAAAAGTTAAACAACAGGCTAATACACTCAAGTGTACTAGCTTTTGATAGCATTTAGTCGAAAAACACAGCATTTATTGTATTTTCTGCCTTTCTGAAAAAACTTGAAAAAAACAAAAAAATACTCTTGTTTTCCATACTTTTCTAATAGTTTGTTTCAGTGAACAGATTTTGGTGATCCCTGGGCTTTGTCTTAGTTCCTGTTTTCTCCATTTTCCTTGTTTGGTCAAGGGGTAGTTTCTTTACTCACTAGTGGGAGTAGGGAGTACTGAGCTGCCTGTTTGTCCTTAGAGGAGTGGTTTAAAGCAGTAACTTGTAGTTTATTGGCCATTTTGGGTCATTTCCTGTCTTTTCCAGCCCCTGCTATAAAGCACGCTTTGGCGGGCTTTTCTGGCTATAGAGAACTCAGCACAGCTCCTCGTGGTGTCCAGCAGAGTTCCTAGAGCAGCAGAGACCAGAAAAGACAAACTTTCCAGATTTTAAGTATTTTTTCTGCATTTTCGACTTTTTAAGCCTTTCGATTGCTATTTCTGCCTGTTTTATTCTGCTATTACCTATTTTTACTGTTTTTCATAGCTTGAACTGTTTATTGCACTTGCTTGTTTAAGTTTTGCTTAAAAGTTAAACAACAGGCTAATACACTCAAGTGTACTAGCTTTTGATAGCATTTAGTCGAAAAACACAGCATTTATTGTATTTTCTGCCTTTCTGAAAAAAAACTTGAAAAAAAACAAAAACAATACTCTTGTTTTCCATAGTTTTCTAATAGCTTGTTCCAGTCATCAGATTTTGCTGATCCCTGGGCTTTGTCTTAGTTCCTGTTTTCTCCATTTTCCTTGTTTGGTCAAGGGGTAGTTTCTTTACTCACTAGTGGGAGTAGGGAGTACTGAGCTGCCTGTTTGTCCTTAGAGGAGTGGTTTAAAGCAGTAACTTGTAGTTTATTGGCCATTTTGGGTCATTTCCTGTCTTTTCCAGCCCCTGCTATAAAGCACGCTTTGGCGGGCTTTTCTGGCTATAGAGAACTCAGCACAGCTCCTCGTGGTGTCCAGCAGAGTTCCTAGAGCAGCAGAGACCAGAAAAGACAAACTTTCCAGATTTTAAGTATTTTTTCTGCATTTTCGACTTTTTAAGCCTTTCGATTGCTATTTCTGCCTGTTTTATTCTGCTATTACCTATTTTTACTGTTTTTCATAGCTTGAACTGTTTATTGCACTTGCTTGTTTAAGTTTTGCTTAAAAGTTAAACAACAGGCTAATACACTCAAGTGTACTAGCTTTTGATAGCATTTAGTCGAAAAACACAGCATTTATTGTATTTTCTGCCTTTCTGAAAAAACTTGAAAAAAACAAAAAAATACTCTTGTTTTCCATACTTTTCTAATAGTTTGTTCCAGTGATCAGATTTTGCTGATCCCTGGGCTTTGTCTTGTTTCCTGTTTTCTCCATTTTCCTTGTTTGGTCAAGGGGTAGTTTCTTTACTCACTAGTGGGAGTAGGGAGTACTGAGCTGCCTGTTTGTCCTTAGAGGAGTGGTTTAAAGCAGTAACTTGTAGTTTATTGGCCATTTTGGGTCATTTCCTGTCTTTTCCAGCCCCTGCTATAAAGCACGCTTTGGCGGGCTTTTCTGGCTATAGAGAACTCAGCACAGCTCCTCGTGGTGTCCAGCAGAGTTCCTAGAGCAGCAGAGACCAGAAAAGACAAACTTTCCAGATTTTAAGTATTTTTTCTGCATTTTCGACTTTTTAAGCCTTTCGATTGCTATTTCTGCCTGTTTTATTCTGCTATTACCTATTTTTACTGTTTTTCATAGCTTGAACTGTTTATTGCACTTGCTTGTTTAAGTTTTGCTTAAAAGTTAAACAACAGGCTAATACACTCAAGTGTACTAGCTTTTGATAGCATTTAGTCGAAAAACACAGCATTTATTGTATTTTCTGCCTTTCTGAAAAAACTTGAAAAAAAAAACATAATAAATACTCTTGTTTTCCATACTTTTCTAATAGTTTGTTCCAGTGATCAGATTTTGCTGATCCCTGGGCTTTGTCTTAGTTCCTGTTTTCTCCATTTTCCTTGTTTGGTCAAGGGGTAGTTTCTTTACTCACTAGTGGGAGTAGGGAGTACTGAGCTGCCTGTTTGTCCTTAGAGGAGTGGTTTAAAGCAGTAACTTGTAGTTTATTGGCCATTTTGGGTCATTTCCTGTCTTTTCCAGCCCCTGCTATAAAGCACGCTTTGGCGGGCTTTTCTGGCTATAGAGAACTCAGCACAGCTCCTCGTGGTGTCCAGCAGAGTTCCTAGAGCAGCAGAGACCAGAAAAGACAAACTTTCCAGATTTTAAGTATTTTTTCTGCATTTTCGACTTTTTAAGCCTTTCGATTGCTATTTCTGCCTGTTTTATTCTGCTATTACCTATTTTTACTGTTTTTCATAGCTTGAACTGTTTATTGCACTTGCTTGTTTAAGTTTTGCTTAAAAGTTAAACAACAGGCTAATACACTCAAGTGTACTAGCTTTTGATAGCATTTAGTCGAAAAACACAGCATTTATTGTATTTTCTGCCTTTCTGCAAAAACTTGAAAAAATCAAAAAAATACTCTTGTTTTCCATACTTTTCTAATAGTTTGTTCCAGTGATCAGATTTTGCTGATCCCTGGGCTTTGTCTTAGTTCCTGTTTTCTCCATTTTCCTTGTTTGGTCAAGGGGTAGTTTCTTTACTCACTAGTGGGAGTAGGGAGTACTGAGCTGCCTGTTTGTCCTTAGAGGAGTGGTTTAAAGCAGTAACTTGTAGTTTATTGGCCATTTTGGGTCATTTCCTGTCTTTTCCAGACCCTGCTATAAAGCACGCTTTGGCGGGCTTTTCTGGCTATAGAGAACTCAGCACAGCTCCTCGTGGTGTCCAGCAGAGTTCCTAGAGCAGCAGAGACCAGAAAAGACAAACTTTCCAGATTTTAAGTATTTTTTCTGCATTTTCGACTTTTTAAGCCTTTCGATTGCTATTTCTGCCTGTTTTATTCTGCTATTACCTATTTTTACTGTTTTTCATAGCTTGAACTGTTTATTGCACTTGCTTGTTTAAGTTTTGCTTAAAAGTTAAACAACAGGCTAATACACTCAAGTGTACTAGCTTTTGATAGCATTTAGTCGAAAAACACAGCATTTATTGTATTTTCTGCCTTTCTGAAAAAACTTGAAAAAAACAAAAAAATACTCTTGTTTTCCATACTTTTCTAATAGTTTGTTCCAGTGATCAGATTTTGCTGATCCCTGGGCTTGGTCTTAGTTCCTGTTTTCTCCATTTTCCTTGTTTGGTCAAGGGGTAGTTTCTTTACTCACTAGTGGGAGTAGGGAGTACTGAGCTGCCTGTTTGTCCTTAGAGGAGTGGTTTAAAGCAGTAACTTGTAGTTTATTGGCCATTTTGGGTCATTTCCTGTCTTTTCCAGCCCCTGCTATAAAGCACGCTTTGGCGGGCTTTTCTGGCTATAGAGAACTCAGCACAGCTCCTCGTGGTGTCCAGCAGAGTTCCTAGAGCAGCAGAGACCAGAAAAGACAAACTTTCCAGATTTTAAGTATTTTTTCTGCATTTTCGACTTTTTAAGCCTTTCGATTGCTATTTCTGCCTGTTTTATTCTGCTATTACCTATTTTTACTGTTTTTCATAGCTTGAACTGTTTATTGCACTTGCTTGTTTAAGTTTTGCTTAAAAGTTAAACAACAGGCTAATACACTCAAGTGTACTAGCTTTTGATAGCATTTAGTCGAAAAACACAGCATTTATTGTATTTTCTGCCTTTCTGAAAAAACTTGAAAAAAAACAAAAAATACTCTTGTTTTCCATACTTTTCTAATAGTTTGTTCCAGTGATCAGATTTTGCTGATCCCTGGGCTTTGTCTTCGTTCCTGTTTTCTCCATTTTCCTTGTTTGGTCAAGGGGTAGTTTCTTTACTCACTAGTGGGAGTAGGGAGTACTGAGCTGCCTGTTTGTCCTTAGAGGAGTGGTTTAAAGCAGTAACTTGTAGTTTATTGGCCATTTTGGGTCATTTCCTGTCTTTTCCAGCCCCTGCTATAAAGCACGCTTTGGCGGGCTTTTCTGGCTATAGAGAACTCAGCACAGCTCCTCGTGGTGTCCAGCAGAGTTCCTAGAGCAGCAGAGACCAGAAAAGACAAACTTTCCAGATTTTAAGTATTTTTTCTGCATTTTCGACTTTTTAAGCCTTTCGATTGCTATTTCTGCCTGTTTTATTCTGCTATTACCTATTTTTACTGTTTTTCATAGCTTGAACTGTTTATTGCACTTGCTTGTTTAAGTTTTGCTTAAAAGTTAAACAACAGGCTAATACACTCAAGTGTACTAGCTTTTGATAGCATTTAGTCGAAAAACACAGCATTTATTGTATTTTCTGCCTTTCTGAAAAAACTTGAAAAAAACAAAAAAATACTCTTGTTTTCCATACTTTTCTAATAGTTTGTTCCAGTGATCAGATTTTGCTGATCCCTGGGCTTTGTCTTCGTTCCTGTTTTCTCCATTTTCCTTGTTTGGTCAAGGGGTAGTTTCTTTACTCACTAGTGGGAGTAGGGAGTACTGAGCTGCCTGTTTGTCCTTAGAGGAGTGGTTTAAAGCAGTAACTTGTAGTTTATTGGCCATTTTGGGTCATTTCCTGTCTTTTCCAGCCCCTGCTATAAAGCACGCTTTGGCGGGCTTTTCTGGCTATAGAGAACTCAGCACAGCTCCTCGTGGTGTCCAGCAGAGTTCCTAGAGCAGCAGAGACCAGAAAAGACAAACTTTCCAGATTTTAAGTATTTTTTCTGCATTTTCGACTTTTTAAGCCTTTCGATTGCTATTTCTGCCTGTTTTATTCTGCTATTACCTATTTTTACTGTTTTTCATAGCTTGAACTGTTTATTGCACTTGCTTGTTTAAGTTTTGCTTAAAAGTTAAACAACAGGCTAATACACTCAAGTGTACTAGCTTTTGATAGCATTTAGTCGAAAAACACAGCATTTATTGTATTTTCTGCCTTTCTGAATAATACTTCAAAAAAACAAAAAAATACTCTTGTTTTCCATACTTTTCTAATAGTTTGTTCCAGTGATCAGATTTTGCTGATCCCTGGGCTTTGTCTTGTTTCCTGTTTTCTCCATTTTCCTTGTTTGGTCAAGGGGTAGTTTCTTTACTCACTAGTGGGAGTAGGGAGTACTGAGCTGCCTGTTTGTCCTTAGAGGAGTGGTTTAAAGCAGTAACTTGTAGTTTATTGGCCATTTTGGGTCATTTCCTGTCTTTTCCAGCCCCTGCTATAAAGCACGCTTTGGCGGGCTTTTCTGGCTATAGAGAACTCAGCACAGCTCCTCGTGGTGTCCAGCAGAGTTCCTAGAGCAGCAGAGACCAGAAAAGACAAACTTTCCAGATTTTAAGTATTTTTTCTGCATTTTCGACTTTTTAAGCCTTTCGATTGCTATTTCTGCCTGTTTTATTCTGCTATTACCTATTTTTACTGTTTTTCATAGCTTGAACTGTTTATTGCACTTGCTTGTTTAAGTTTTGCTTAAAAGTTAAACAACAGGCTAATACACTCAAGTGTACTAGCTTTTGATAGCATTTAGTCGAAAAACACAGCATTTATTGTATTTTCTGCCTTTCTGAAAAAACTTGAAAAAAACAAAAAAATACTCTTGTTTTCGATACTTTTCTAATAGTTTGTTCCAGTGATCAGATTTTGCTGATCCCTGGGCTTTGTCTTGGTTCCTGTTTTCTCCATTTTCCTTGTTTGGTCAAGGGGTAGTTTCTTTACTCACTAGTGGGAGTAGGGAGTACTGAGCTGCCTGTTTGTCCTCAGAGGAGTGGTTTAAAGCAGTAACTTGTAGTTTATTGGCCATTTTGGGTCATTTCCTGTCTTTTCCAGCCCCTGCTATAAAGCACGCTTTGGCGGGCTTTTCTGGCTATAGAGAACTCAGCACAGCTCCTCGTGGTGTCCAGCAGAGTTCCTAGAGCAGCAGAGACCAGAAAAGACAAACTTTCCAGATTTTAAGTATTTTTTCTGCATTTTCGACTTTTTAAGCCTTTCGATTGCTATTTCTGCCTGTTTTATTCTGCTATTACCTATTTTTACTGTTTTTCATAGCTTGAACTGTTTATTGCACTTGCTTGTTTAAGTTTTGCTTAAAAGTTAAACAACAGGCTAATACACTCAAGTGTACTAGCTTTTGATAGCATTTAGTCGAAAAACACAGCATTTATTGTATTTTCTGCCTTTCTGAAAAAACCTGAAAAAAACAGAAAAAATACTCTTGTTTTCCATACTTTTCTAATAGTTTGTTCCAGTGATCAGATTTTGCTGATCCCTGGGCTTTGTCTTAGTTCCTGTTTTCTCCATTTTCCTTGTTTGGTCAAGGGGTAGTTTCTTTACTCACTAGTGGGAGTAGGGAGTACTGAGCTGCCTGTTTGTCCTTAGAGGAGTGGTTTAAAGCAGTAACTTGTAGTTTATTGGCCATTTTGGGTCATTTCCTGTCTTTTCCAGCCCCCTGCTATAAAGCACGCTTTGGCGGGCTTTTCTGGCTATAGAGAACTCAGCACAGCTCCTCGTGGTGTCCAGCAGAGTTCCTAGAGCAGCAGAGACCAGAAAAGACAAACTTTCCAGATTTTAAGTATTTTTTCTGCATTTTCGACTTTTTAAGCCTTTCGATTGCTATTTCTGCCTGTTTTATTCTGCTATTACCTATTTTTACTGTTTTTCATAGCTTGAACTGTTTATTGCACTTGCTTGTTTAAGTTTTGCTTAAAAGTTAAACAACAGGCTAATACACTCAAGTGTACTAGCTTTTGATAGCATTTAGTCGAAAAACACAGCATTTATTGTATTTTCTGCCTTTCTGAAAAAACTTGAAAAAAACAAAAAAATACTCTTGTTTTCCATACTTTTCTAATAGTTTGTTCCAGTGATCACATTTTGGTGATGCGTGGGCTATGTCTTCGTTCCTGTTTTCTCCATTTTCCTTGTTTGGTCAAGGGGTAGTTTCTTTACTCACTAGTGGGAGTAGGGAGTACTGAGCTGCCTGTTTGTCCTTAGAGGAGTGGTTTAAAGCAGTAACTTGTAGTTTATTGGCCATTTTGGGTCATTTCCTGTCTTTTCCAGCCCCTGCTATAAAGCACGCTTTGGCGGGCTTTTCTGGCTATAGAGAACTCAGCACAGCTCCTCGTGGTGTCCAGCAGAGTTCCTAGAGCAGCAGAGACCAGAAAAGACAAACTTTCCAGATTTTAAGTATTTTTTCTGCATTTTCGACTTTTTAAGCCTTTCGATTGCTATTTCTGCCTGTTTTATTCTGCTATTACCTATTTTTACTGTTTTTCATAGCTTGAACTGTTTATTGCACTTGCTTGTTTAAGTTTTGCTTAAAAGTTAAACAACAGGCTAATACACTCAAGTGTACTAGCTTTTGATAGCATTTAGTCGAAAAACACAGCATTTATTGTATTTTCTGCCTTTCTGAAAAAACTTGAAAAAAACAAAAAAATACTCTTGTTTTCCATACTTTTCTAATAGTTTGTTCCAGTGATCAGATTTTGCTGATCCCTGGGCTTTGTCTTAGTTCCTGTTTTCTCCATTTTCCTTGTTTGGTCAAGGGGTAGTTTCTTTACTCACTAGTGGGAGTAGGGAGTACTGAGCTGCCTGTTTGTCCTTAGAGGAGTGGTTTAAAGCAGTAACTTGTAGTTTATTGGCCATTTTGGGTCATTTCCTGTCTTTTCCAGACCCCTGCTATAAAGCACGCTTTGGCGGGCTTTTCTGGCTATAGAGAACTCAGCACAGCTCCTCGTGGTGTCCAGCAGAGTTCCTAGAGCAGCAGAGACCAGAAAAGACAAACTTTCCAGATTTTAAGTATTTTTTTCTGCATTTTCGACTTTTTAAGCCTTTCGATTGCTATTTCTGCCTGTTTTATTCTGCTATTACCTATTTTTACTGTTTTCAATAGCTTGAACTGTTTATTGCACTTGCTTGTTTAAGTTTTGCTTAAAAGTTAAACAACAGGCTAATACACTCAAGTGTACTAGCTTTTGATAGCATTTAGTCGAAAAACACAGCATTTATTGTATTTTCTGCCTTTCTGAAAAAAACTTGAAAAAAAACCCAAAAAAAATACTCTTGTTTTCCATACTTTTCTAATAGTTTGTTCCAGTGATCAGATTTTGCTGATCCCTGGGCTTTGTCTTGGTTCCTGTTTTCTCCATTTTCCTTGTTTGGTCAAGGGGTAGTTTCTTTACTCACTAGTGGGAGTAGGGAGTACTGAGCTGCCTGTTTGTCCTTAGAGGAGTGGTTTAAAGCAGTAACTTGTAGTTTATTGGCCATTTTGGGTCATTTCCTGTCTTTTCCAGCCCCCTGCTATAAAGCACGCTTTGGCGCGATTTAGCGCCGAGTTGCCACTGTTGCACACTAGGGCAGCGCCGGTTAAGCAGGTTTAAACTATTCGGGCTACCTAAAGTCCACTCTTCAAATTTTCCCTTAAAACTACCTTCCTCGAACTATACTACTGATCAAATCAGCGCATCCTATAACTAAAAAGATCATCTCTACTTGACTCCAAGTAGACTATTCTCTATCTGTTAAACCTAGCACTTGCTCCTACAGTACTTATTACCTTGATACGGCACTCTTGTCATAGATAGTACCCCAAAAAGGCAACCCCCCATTTCTCGGTCACCCACATCCCCCGGAATCTTTTTAAAGTTTTTTGTCTATCCTTCTAGCATGTCGAGGGATCAGTTGCTAGTGTCCTCTCCTGCTCAGCTGGTGAACCTGGGAATATTGAGGCAATGTTACAATTGCCTCATGTACACAGACAACCCTCTCCTCCTCCCACAAAACACAAATACATGCGAGAGATGCAACTATACGGCCAAACTGGAGGCTGAGCTCTCTCAACATAGGACTGGCAAGACCAGTCAGGAGGAGAAGGTTACCACACACACTATAGACCCAGTCTCACATAGTACCATTACAACCTCAAATCATACACATAAACACACAAAGACATACTCGGAGGCTCTGATCAAAAATCTACCAAAACAGCAGAGGCCACCAAAGCAGACACCCAAACAACCACCACCTCAGAACACAACACCTGCAACACATAGACCTCACAGTCAGAGTGTCAAACAGTCACAGCCCTTAAGGCCAAACACAATGCCAGACACACTAGTCATTGGTGACTCCATAGTCAGACACACTGGCGTCCCGCTCACCAGACTGAGTAAGGAGAAGGTCACAGTAAGCTGTCTGTCGGGCGCTAGAATCCGCCACATAACGCAAGCACTCAGGTCTCTCAACAGCAGGTACAAATATGACTCAGTCATTGTCCACGCTGGTGTAAGCGACCTGAGGCGTACCTCCTTGGACTACATGAAAAGAGACATTGAGGAGCTCTCTGATTATGTAGCCCAGGCAGGTATGACCCTGACCTTGAGCAGTATCCTACCTTCACCAAGAATGATGCCACAATACAGAGATAAGATGATCAGCTTTAACAATTGGCTTAAACACTGGTGTCATTCAAAGGGGATCCAGTATCTGTCTGCCTGGGATGACATGCTGGACAAGCCACGCTGCTTCGCAAGGGACGGCTTGCACCTGTCACCCTGGGATTCGGATATTGGCAAAGGCTCTTGCCACCCCATAGTGCCTTTTTAGGCAAGGCTCAAATTCTAAACCTACCACCCTAGAACACAAAAAGGAAAAAACTAAGGGTAATGCTGCTCAATGCCAGAAGTCTAAATCTCAAAATGCACGCACTCGAGGCCCTTCTCAGTATGGAGAACATCGATGTCTGTGCTGTGACAGAAACCTGGTTCAAGGCTCCTGAGAGCACCCCAGCGCTATCAGGTTTTACCTCATATCATGCGTTCCGGCCCCAAAATCCGGACAATACCAAGAAAGGAGAGGGGGTATCCATATTCATCAAGGACACCCACACCTCAAGACTGGTGGCAACGCATGATGCATCGGAGACCATCCAGGTGCAATTAACCATAGGCAAGACTGCTCTGCAAATTGTAGCATGTTACAGGCCACCCTCACAAACTCAGGAACCTCACATGGCCTTCCTGAAAACACTAGAGGGGATAAATGTATCACCAAACACCATCATACTAGGTGACTTCAATTACCCTAATATAGACTGGGAACACTACTCAAGCCCAAACACCCTAGCCCAAAAGTTCCTGGAATTCATAAACTCAAATGCCATGGAACAACTAGTCACCATCCCCACAAGAGGAGATAACATACTTGATCTCATCATCACGAACATGGGAGCACAATGTTCAACACCAGAAGTATACCCCTCACTGGTGAGATCAGATCACAAACTAATCTCGCTGGAGCTCCTCATCCCACCCCACCTGAAATAAAAAGACCACAGTAAAGAACTTCTCAAAAGCCGACTTCACACTTCTAAAGACTAGTGTGGTCTCCTTTAAGGCCCCGAGCTGGCGGAAAACAGTACTCAAGCCGCTGAATCACTTACAAATGCCTTCTACCAGCACCTGCAGGACTGCATGGATAAGGCAATCCCAAGCAAAACAAAGACTCTTTGTACCAAAGGCAAGCGTCCAGTCTGGTGGACCCCAGCCATAAACAAACTCTACAACAAAAGGAGGAAGCTACTACAAGATAGAGCAAAATCCTTAAAAGGTAAGACACCCTTGATCACTATAAGTAAAAACTAAGAGCTCTCATAAAATCATCCAAAGCAAATTTCGAGAGAAAAATAGCTAAAGACTCAAAAGACAATCATAAGGCCTTCTTTAGCTATGTTAGAAACCTAGGAGGAAACTCCCAGATATGCTCAGAACTAGTTCAAAATGATGTGAAGATTACTGATCCTACAGACATTGCCAACATACTGGCTGACAGGTTCAGTGCAAACTTCTCCCCTCCCCAAAAGGAGAGATATCTATACCAAACGATTGCAGCCCCCCAAACATCTCCAGCGCCCAAGTGAGAACTGCTCTCTCCAAAGCAAAAAACACAGCATCCATGGGACCTGATGGTGTCCCCGGCTGTGTGCTCCACGAACTCAATGAGGAATAAACCCACAGCTAGGACAGCTGTTTAATCAAAGTCTCACCTCAGGATACATACCCAGGGAGTGGCGCACTGCAACTGTGGTCCCACTTCACAAAGGCGGTGCCTCCACCGACCCTGGAAATTACCGGCCCATTAGCTTGACAAGCCTTATCTGCAAAGCCATGGAGAGGATCATAATGGACCTCATAAATAAAGACATAGGGAATTTGCAGACTTTGGATCCAACCCAGTTTGGCTTTGTCAAAGGCAGATCATGCCTTTTAAACTTGGTGGACTTTTTCGAAACAGTCACCAAAGCCATTGATGAGGGAAAGGCAGTCCATACAGCCTACCTCGATCTGGCTAAGGCCTTCGATACAATACCCCACTCGGGTATCATTGAAAAACTCATCAGCTTAAATGTTAACCCATACATCACAAGATGGGTTGCAAACTGGCTGAGTGACAGAACCCACAGGGTCAGAGTTGCTGGCGCCATGTCAGACTCAAAGCCTGTCACAAGTGGTGTCCCACAGGGCTCAGTCCTGGGCCCACTCTTGTTTGGCATCTACTTTTCCGAAGTACAAGCAAACACAGGAGGGTTATGGCTGACAAAGTTTGCAGATGACTGCAAACTGGGCGCCATAGTAGAAAACACATCTGACACAGATATCCTTCAGAAGGGTCTCACAGAAGCGGATAACTGGTGCCAGAGCCACGGCCTAAAGTTAAATGCCAAAAATGCAGAGTCATACCCTTCGGGAAAAACAAGGTTACCCCTAGCTACCAAATAGGTGGCAATCCACTGAGCACAGAAGAAGTTATCAGGGACCTGGGGACCCAGGTTGATAGTAGTCTGTCATTCGACACCCATGTAGCTAAAGTAGTTAGGAAGACCTTCTACATTGCCCACCTTATCATGAAGGGATTCTCATCTAGATCAAGGGAGGTCATAGTCTCCCTTTACTCATCACTCATCAGACCAATGATTGAGTACAATGCCCCATTCGGAATGTATCTGACCCGACACTTGCAGCAGCTGGAGAGGCCACAAAAGTTCCTCACCAAAAGGATAAAGGGTCTCAAAAATATGTCCTATGCTGCCCGACTGAAAGAACTCCAGCTCTATTCAGTCACTTACCGCTTGCTCAGAGGTGACCTTTGCCTAACATACAAGGCCATGTCAAACCCAGATTTGATGAATATGCTTCACCTCAAAAAATCTAGATCCATCAGAGCCACAAGGGCGGGAGACTTAAACCTCGACACGGCTATTAATAGGACGTGCTGGAGGGATAGATTCATCACCCAAAGACTCCCTATGCTGTGGAACAAAATCCCGGTACATGTGAGGCAGAGCACCTCGCTGGCCTTGTTCAAGAGAAATCTTGACCAATGGATGGGAGATCGCAGATATACCCCAGGGATTACCTCAGTGTCACTGCTCGACAGAGGCACAGCAAAATAATGGGTATAGTTCCCCATACTAAAGGGGTGGCGTAAGCCACAAAACGATGGGCTAGGCTTGTAAATGCCCTCAGGCAGATAGCCTAGTATGAACCTATGAACCTATGAACCTATAACCACATTCATTCCTTCAATGCTTACATACATACATACAAATATTTCAAGCACAGGCAACAGTGACCTTCTAGCCGGTCAATATACCAAAACAGTTGTTCCCATAATAATTGTCCAGGCTGTTCTTAGAAATATCTAAATTAGTGCTTGATTTAATAAAATTTGGTATTCTAATCCATGCATTAACTATTCTCTCAGAGAACCAATTAGTGCACCTGCCATTCTTATAGAATCTTTTTCAAATTCTCCAAATCTTTTGGGTTTCTAATACCATGATGGGAATGGACCCCATTCCTATGTCAAAGTCTGACTAAAGTTCATGAAATAAGTATTGTTTCAGTCTTTGATATCAGCCCAAAGTGTTCTTTGCAGCACCCACAATGTGGAATTCATACTGAGTTACATGTATTGGTAGCATATCTACATATGATTGTAGACTCCTTTTTAAAGATCTGTTGCTCCTACTACTATTGGAACTGTCTGCGTATCTTTCTTCCACATTGCTTTCATCTTTTTCCTGCAAATCTTGATAATTCATAACTTTGTGTATCTCTGTACACAAGACATTGTAGTCACTGGGTGTAGTGATTTCAATAATCAATGCAAGTATTGTCTTCTTTTCATGGATCACTATATCTGGTTTTCTCATATCTATCATTTGAACTGTTGGTAATGGGTGATCCCATGTGATGTAGACTGCATCATTTTCTGTGATGCTTTGTGGTTCATGTTTCCAGTGTTTTTCAGCCACTTCAGCACCATAACGTTTGCACAATCCCCAGTGCAGCAGTCTTGCCACATTATTATGCCTTTCAGTATACAATCCTTCTGCCATTAGTATGTCACAAACAGCAGCAAGGTGCGCGACTGTTTCCAACTCAGTTTTACAAAACCTACATTTGTCTTTTTTACCCACATGTTCAATGGACTTTGTAAACCAACATGTATGTAGCCCACTATCTTCGGCCACCAATATTAACCTTTCGTCTTTTTTTCACATAATTTTATTGAGTTTTCATAAATACAAATGCATCAAAAATGTTAAGCAATATAAACAAGTCTTAACTATATACAATGTCCATAATAGAAGTAACTTTGTCAATACATTCACATTTTATCTAACAATTTTTTAAGTTTTAACCAAACTAGTTTTTATGTGTCATTCTTGTAGTTCTTAAAGTCATAGTCATTAATTCTCTATTACAAACTATTTTGGCCAGTGATATAAATTCCACAAAAGGTGTAATTTTCTTACTTTTCCAGTTTGAGGTAATGGTTTTTCTTGCTATTGCAAGGAGGTACCAGAGTAGGCGCACTTGTGTACTTGGAACATACACTGGAATCGGAGTATTAAATAATAACAATGAGTCAGTGACTTCACATTTATCTGACCACAAGGCTTTAATAAAGGATTTGAATTCTGACAAAAGGGAATTACAGTATTACATGTTATAAATATAAGTACCCAGTCTGCATATTCTGCTTCTTCATGTCTCCAGCATAATGATGTCTCATTACCTGATACTAATGCTACTTTTTGGGGTGTGTAAATTTTCCAAAAGGGAGATGATGTAGTTTTACTGACTGATTTAAGTATTACTGATTTCTCTTTTTCTGAAAAGTTAGATTTATTCATTTTTTCTGCATAGCTCCATAGGGACTCATTTGGAGCTGGTAAATCCATTAGCAGTGTCCTATATAACCTTGACCCTGATAGTCCATCATTTATGCATAGTGTATTGATTTCACAAAAAAGTGTTAGAATTTTGGGTCTAGGTGTGGATTTCACTATTTCATTTATTTTAAACTCATTAACTATATGTTCTCTAAAGGTGTGTATATTTAGCCAGTTGTTTTGATTTATGCGATATCTTGCTATAACAGAGGTTGCGTCCTGTATATAATTATGATCAAGAATCTGATACCAGGAAACTAGCCCATTTCCTTTCATTTCTTCTATTTTTTCATGTTATAAGAGTCCAAGCATTTATTTGTTAAAGCTATGGGAAATATAATAAATAAAAGATTTCTCATCTTATAATCTTTGAACATTAGCTGTTTGAAATTGTTTACTATGTGATTAGCAAATGGAGAGAATTTTTTTGTTACTTGTATTAAAGCAAATGCTTTTTATGACAAGATAAACTTTTTCTACTTCAGAAAACATCTCATTGTTTATTGTTTCCTCACAATTGTCTAGTAATATTGCTTTATGTAGATTTTTCCATTTAGAAGTATATTTGCTGTTTAGCCAAATAACTTATAATGTTAAAAATAATTGATTCAGTATATAGTTCTAGATGTGGAAATGAGCTTCCACCCTCTTCCTAACTTCTGTAATGCCATGAATGACTAATCCTTGTGTTTTTTTTTTTTTTTTTTGGAAACCATAAAAGCTTTATTAATAGAGAGTTAAGTTATTTCATTAGTTTTTTGGAAGAGGCTGTTAGGAACGCTTGAAAAACATACAGAATTTTGGGTAGTATGATCATTTTAAGTAATGATAGCCTTTCCTCCATGGTGAATAAAATTTTATTCCATTTGTTTAAGTAATCTTTAACGGTGTCTATTAACATTATGAAATGTGTTTGCCTAGTGTCTTTCCAGTTTTCTTTAATGGTTAAACCTAGATATTTAATCATAGTGTTAGCTCAATTAAAGTCTCTATAACTGTCCAGAATAGGGTTTATTTTTTTTGTTTAACAAAATAGTTTCAGTTTTATTTTGATTAAAACTTAGGCCAGGTATAATTTCAAAGTTTTGAAGAGATTCTATAAGATGTTTAATTGAGGTATCTATGTTCCCAATTGTTAATAAGATATCATCAGTGAAAAGCTGGATTTTGGAATTGTACTTTGCATTGACATAGAAGCTGCTTATTTTATCATTAGTTCTTATGTAATTAGGTAATAGCTCCACGGATAGAGAAAATAATAAGGGTGATAGAGGGCACCCTTGCCTGGTGCCTTTCATTATTTTAAGTGGTCCTGACAAGAAAGCTCCAATTTTAATGTATGATATAGAAATAGTGTATAATTTATTCAGCAATTTTAAAAAAGCTGAAGAAAAGTTATATATCTCTAGAACTTTAAATAAATAGGGCCAACTTAAAGAATCAAACACTTTGTCCAAGTCCACCCTAATAATTGTTAATTCTCTATTTTTTTTGTTTGCAAAGTCATTAATGTTAATAGTCTGGTTAAATTGTCTTGTACCTTCCTGTGTGAAATATACCCTGTTTGATCATTTTTTATTATTTTTGGTAAAACTTGATTTAATCTATCTGCTAGAACAGATGTAAAAAACTTGTAGTCCACATTAAGAAGGGAAATAGGGTGATAAGATGTTATAAAATGAGGATGCTTGTCATGTTTCAAAATGGGTGAAATCATAGCATATTTCCAGGAAGGGAAATGCCATAATTCTTTCTGAATTCTTCAAAAGCATCTATTAGAATTTCTAAGGTCTCATCCAGAAGTATCTTACATATTTTCTCTATTAGTCCATCAAGGCCAGGGGCCTTATTATTATTAATGTTTTGTATTTTTCCCTTAAGCTCCCTTAATAATGTAGACTTAAGAAGTCTAGAGTGTTGTTCTTTTGCTAATCTTTTGTCAATATTGTCTTTTAAAAAAATGTCTCTCATACTATTATCAATATTATGTAGGTTGGTGTTATTTAGTGTTTTGTTATGTGTTCTAAAGGCATCTAGTATTTCTTTTAAGTCTGTTACATGTTTAGGTTTCTTCATGGAATTGTCTATAATTTCCTTAATATGGTTAGCTTTTATCAGACTTTTAGATTTAAGTGCAAATCTATGCATATTCTTTGGATTAATAGAATAGGCTTGTAGCTTTATTTTTTCTTATTTTATTGCTACTTTGTGATTTAAAATGTCTATGTATGTCCTATTCAGTTGCTCTATTTCAGAAAGTTTTGCAGCATCTTTTTTGTCCAAGTTCTTTTTTTTAATGGGTCAGTCTTTGACTGTATATGTATTAGCTCCTTACCCCATTCCTTCTTTTTGTTTAAGTACCAACTTTTGATTTTACCATATAGGTATGATTTAAGTGTATCCCAAAGTATAATTCTAGACGTCTCGTTATTATCATTAAAATCTAGAAAGATTTGTATTTCTTTTAACAGCCATTCCCTGAAATCTTTTAATTTGGTAATGTATGCAGGTAATCTTTGCCAGTATATCAGGTCTCTGGGTGTTATGTGGATTTTAAAAGAAATAGCGTTGTGGTCGGACAATGGGCATGTACTGATATTGACATCCTGTATCTTAGATAATAAATTATAAGTAACACATATCTTATCAATAGTTGTTTGGGTGCCATACCTATAAGAGTAATGTGTATATTGTAGGGATTCTGATTCTCTTATGGTATAAATATCCCTCAAATTTGAAGAGGTAATAAAATTATTTAATTTTTTTTGCTGCAGCTGACATTTTAAAATTACCATTCTTAGCAGTGTCATTCTTGGAAAGAATGCAGTTGAAATCTCCTGCACATATAATATCTCCTTTAGCTTTAAATGAGATTAGTTCTAAGCACTTGTTTGCTGTTCCTGCTCCGACACCAGGTATCCAGTATGCATTAACTAAAGTGATGTATTTTCTATTTATTTCCAAAGTTACCATACTTAACATATGATTTTTGTCTGAATATGAATCAATAATTTTAGGTACTGGTAAAGATTTTTTCCCCAGAATTATAGTACCCCTACTCTTGGTCTGATAGTGAGATGCAACAAGTGTTGAATAACCATTAAAAAACAACCTATTCATATTTTTTTCTATTAGGTGGTTTTCCTGTATAAATGCAATATCCCCTCGATTTGTTCTAAGGTATTTACATAAACTTCCCCTTTTTATATTGTTATTAAGACCACTACCTTTAAGCGAAACACATTTATACATAGTAGAACAAAAAGTGCAAAAAAAGTCCAAAAGTAGACCAGTAAACTTGAAACTGGACCTCAGAAGGTACACAATGAAGCTCGCAGACAGTCAGGTACATTTAATTTAATGTTGAACCAAATCAATCGACATAAACACACAAAACATAAACCCTCCAAATAATTACGCTGTCATTTCAAAAAATTCCTCAGATGAGGGCTGATGTCTCTAAACTACACATTTATAATGGTTTGAATTAAGAAAGTCCAACCAAAAACCTTTTACATTAACATAATTAATTGCAAGTGGTTAAAAACAATACATATTAAATGTGCTTAATAAAACTTCTTAAAAAATTGCTTGATAAAAACATTGAATAAATACATAGATAGATACACTTTGAAACTTAAATAAAGAAATAAATAAACAAATATAATATTAAAAAATTAAATAATTTAAACATTTAAAATTCTTCCAACAAAATAAAACTATTTGTTAATCTAGCTTATGGCACCATCTTGTGGTCATATTAACAATTACACCAATAAATAAATAAATGAACAACATAAACGCTTGTTAAAAATTTCCATTTGAGTATGTTGGTTGAGATACTTATGATAAAAGGTTAAAAAAGTGTGATTGAAACAATAAGTCATTGTTAAAACAAAAAGGATGAAATAAAGTGATTTACACCTTTACTAACATGGATGTCATAATTTTACAGCTCCGAATGCCCATTAAAACGTAAAATAAAAAAATACATGCAATGTAATTTAAACATTTAAACTTCTTCCAACAAAATAAAACTATTTATTGTTCTGATTTGTGGCACCATCTCATGTTCATATTATAACTTTCACCAAAAAATGAACAGTATGTACTTTTATTAAAAATTCCCATTTAAATATATTTATTGAATTGCTTATGGTCAAAGATTTAAAAAATTATTAAAACAGTAACTCCTTGTTAAAATAAAAAGAATGAAATAGAGTGGTTTACACCATTACTACCATAAACATTATAATTTTGCAGCTCTAAGTTTAAGAAGGGGGGCAATGGAAATACATTAATTTAGCCCTGGCCATTTATTCATCTGCAAAGTTACTTGCCAACAAAGTTCTCTATATTCAATCCTTTCCTCCAATAAGCCACCCCTTTCATCATGTTTTACTCTTTCTAATACGAAAAATAAGAGATTTGCATCCTTACAATCCAACTTGTGTTTATATAGGGCTTTAGTCTCTTTTTTTTATTTTGTACATCATACAAATGTTCGTAAATTCTTCTTTTTAATTTATGCTCATTCTTCCCTATATAAAATGCTTGGCAGAACTCACATTTTGCCAGATACACTATACCCATATTGTTGCAATTGGTATATTATTTTCCTTCTATCACAATTTTTCTACTTTCCAGGAATATTGTCTCTTTGTTGGCAATGTAAGGACACAGTGAACAGTGCCCACACTTGAATGTTCCTTTCTTTCTTCTATTGTTTCCTGTACCAACTGTGGAATTCTTTTCTAATAAATTTTTTAAGCTGCAAGAATTTTTGTAAGCCACCTTCAATTTTTCTTTGGCTATTTTGTCAAGGTGTGTGATATTAATAAATCGGTTCCATTCCTTGCCAACAATATTCCTGACCAAACTCGAACTTGCATTAAATTCTAAAATGAAGGGCCTGTTAAAATTCTCCTCAGGTTTACTCTGTTCAATACTAGCTTTACTACACCCTAAAAATTGTTGGAATTTCCCTGTTCTTTCCCCCAAGATTTCTTTCTCTACTTCTTCAATCAAAGGGTGTGGATAATTTCTTTGTTTGAACATTTGATTCAAAAGTTTCATTTCCTCAATATAGTCATCAGTATTAGAAATCATTCTAGAGGATCTTATATATTGACCTCTTACCAAATTTCTTTTTTGGTAAACAGGGTGAGCACTATTGAAATGTAAATAAGAATTTGAATGTGTGCTCTAGAATTAAACTTGTTGTCTTTCTTATATATCTCTACATCTAAATAATATTTTTTTTTCTTTTCTACATAGTATGTAAATTTTAGAAAGTTTGTACTATTGTTTAAAAACTGTATAACATCAATAATTTCTTTTTTAAGTGCGTTCCAAAAAATACAAATATCATCCAGAGATCTTTTATATAACAGCCACTTCTGGTTATATATAGAATTAAAGACCAAATTTTCTTCCCATTTAGCTAGCACTAAATTTGCAAATGTTGGTGCGCAAGCTGCACCCATGGCTACACTCTTTGTTTGGTGAAAATATTCCCACTTAAAATAAAGAAAATTATAATTAAGAACCAAATCTAATAACTGTAGAATCACTGTACATTCATTGTGTGTTATGTTCCTGTCCTCAAATATTACTTCTTCTTACAATATTAAACCCTCCTTGTGGGGAATACGGGAAAGAAGGTGTATTACGTCAATAGTAAGGAAATACATGTCTTCTTTATACAATTCCTGTTTTACACACCTAAGAAAGTCCCATGAATCTCTAAGAATACTATTTTGCTTTAACCATACATTTTTCAACTTTAAATCAATATATTTGGCAAGAGGTAAGGTTTTAGACACTTCAGCTGAAACAATAGGCCTTAAAGGTAAAATCCATCCCACCTTTATGTATTTTGGGAATTCCAAATATAGTTGGTATTCTTGGTTTCTCCACCTTTAAGTACCTATACGTTTTATCTATTAGTCCTTCAAGTAAAAGTTCCTCAAGAGCCATATCTATCCTTTGATAAGCTATATTAATTTCATTTCTTGAAATATTAATATACCTACTAGTATCTCTTAGAATTTCATTCATCTTACCTTCATATGTAAGAGCATCCATTAAAACTATTCCTCCCCCTTTATCCGGTTTCATATCTCTAGTGTTCATGTCATTTCTTAGTTTGTTTAAAACACTATTTTCTCATTTGTCAAGGTTTGTTTTATACCTTATTTTATCAGAACTACTTCTTATTTCTTCTTCAACTAAACACTCAAATTTTTTATTTGTGGATGTGGGGGGGATTAAATGTGCTCTTCCTTACCAAGTTAGTTGACCCTGTGTTGGTGTTATGACTAAAAAAAAATTCCAAGGTTAATTTTTCTTAAGAAAGTTTTAACATCCAGTAAAATCCTTTTAAGATCCCCTTTTTTAAGGGGTATAAATTTCATGCTTTTGGAAAGTAAGCTAAAGTGTTCATCATGCAATTCTATAGAGCTGAAATTATATATACTAAAGTCCCCTTTAGTGAATCTGAAGGGGTTTATAGTGTCCTGAATAATGTCTTTGTTTACCCTGTTAGGGCAGGTGGTACTCACTACTCTTAGTGCCTCCCCCTTCTTGCTCCCCCCTGAAATTTGGGGCCTGGTAATTCTGATGAAATTCATTTTTATTCTGCAGTCTCTCTGATCTCCTTAATGGGGGGTATTCATTGAAATCGTCTAACTCAGTCACATATTCCCCTTCCCTTGTGTGTTCATTAAAAACATCGTCCTCCCTAAAACCTTTTTATTCACTTTCCCAAAATCTGTACCTTTTAGGGTGACTAGAATTGTTTTTGTACTTCGTTAGGTCCCTTTCAAGGTTTTTAACATTCCGCCTAATTAATTCATAACATTGTTCATCAATTCCTTTTTTTAATCTTAAAATATTTATCTTTTTTTTCTGGTATACCAAACATAAGGTTATTCCTAATACAATCATATAAATTATCACTTTCTTTCATCAAATCACACTTTACTCTTTCATTTTCATCAACCATGCTTTTTAAGACTTCAAGCCCACATCTTTTAAAAATTGCAATCAGTTCTTTATGAAATGTACTCCCTGAAAAAACACTGTTTGGGTATTTACATATTTGTAGCCCTTTAGGCACAATATTTTCAGACATACATTGTTTTAAGTAACTATTTTCTACATCCAAGCTTTTGTATTTGTATAACAGCTTTTTAAATTTATCTAACTGATTTTTGTATGAGTCAGTCGTTGGTTTAGAATTAATATTTTTTTCTTTAAAATCAGCAGAAAAGCTAACCTGAAGCCATTCTTTAAGGTTAAAATCCTTTCTGCTACAGTCACTTCCTGTTTTACAAGTTTATTGCCCCAATCGAATGTTAGGGGCTGTAATCGTACTTGCTTGCTTATTTCATTTTGTCTGTCTTAAAACCGCTGGTGTTTGTTGAAAGTCAAAGTCACTGTTTGTACCACTTTGGTTTGTAAATCCAACACGAGTGCTTTGCCCTTTTTTTGTTTTTGCAGTTTTGTTTTAACAAGCAGAATCAGTTTACCCCAACATTACTAAGCATTAGAAGTATTTGAATTAATGCCATGCATTTATCCAGACAGTAAAATGTGATTACTATGTTAAAAGCACATCACTGAATAGCTTTGTAAATAAAATACACTTCTAGTACTTTTTGAGTAGATTCAGCTTAGGATTACATCTCTACAGTATACAAAAGCGATATAGTTTGTTATAGAGTCCAGTAGCCAAAATCCGATGTCTACAGCCATCACAGAGCATTGTGCAATGATGACGGAAGTTCAAAGGTCACATAGTTCCTGTTTTCATGAAGTAAATCATCTGGGAAGCTGCTGTGAGTGAAAAAATGGCTGTACTGCACTCGAGATACTAAATAGGTGACTCTTTTTGCATTCTAGCAAGAAAATCATCTCGAGGACAGACTTAGCAAGATTTACATCTGTTTATGGAGGGAAAAGGAAACTAAACATGCACAATCATTGAGATGAAGTTAAGAAAGAAACTGTTATACCAGGAACTTGTGAAATATCAAAACTGACAATGCCTACCCTATTAATGGATAGAGTAAATAAAACTCAGTTATAAGTATACAATATCAGTTTCTACACATTATTACTCCCATTACCATCATAGGTTCATAGGTTCATAGGTAGGTACTAGGCTATCGGCCCAAGGGCCTACATAAGCCTAGCCAGCAAGGTTCCATAGCTTACGCCACACAAGAAAGTTATTTTCCTGTGCCACTGTCCAGCAGAGACACAGAAGTGATCCCCGGGGTGTATTTCCTATTTCCCATCCACTCATCAAGATTTTTCTTGAAGAGTGCTAATGAAGAACTTTGCATGACATAGATGGGTAGCTTGTTCCAGAGTATAGGAAGTCTCTGGGACAGAAATCTATCCCTCCAGCATGTCCTGTTTATTGTTGGGACAAGGTTTAGGTCCCTAGAGTGTGTAGCTTGGAGGGATTGGGATTTCTTTAGGTGTAGCATGTCCAACAGCACTGGGTTTGACATAGTTTTATAAGTTAGGCAGAGATCACCTTGGAGTAGGCGATATGCTACGGAGTAAAGCTGGAGTTTTTTGAGGTGGGCAGTGTAGGGCATTTGTTTGAGGCCAGTAAACCTCTTTGTGAGGTACTTCTGTGGCCTTTCCAGCTGCTGCAGATGTCTTGAGAGGGAAATTCCAAAAGGGGCATTGTATTCTATAATGGGTCTAATGAGTGATGAGTAGAGGGGAACAATGACCTTTTTTTTCCTGGATGAGAACCCTTTTATGATTAGGTGTGCCACGTAGAAGGACTTCCTGACTACTGTGGCGATGTGACTATCAAAGGAGAGGCTACTGTCCTCCTGGGTCCCAAGGTCTCTTATCACGCATTCGGTGTTAAGTAGATTGCTGCCTATGTGGTAGTTCATGGGTACAGAGTTTTTACCAAAGTGGATGACACTGCACTTTTTGGCATTGAGCTTGAGGCCATGGCTCTGACACCAGGCATCTGTCTCAGTGAAGCCCTTCTATAGGATGTCCACATCATTTGGGGACTTGACTATTTCTCCTAGTTTGCAGTCATCTGCGAACTTCATTAGCCAGAGGCTTTCTGTGTTAGCCTGTACTTCAGAGAAGTAGATACCAAACAGGAGAGGTCCCAAGACAGAACCTTGTGGTACTCCACTTGTCACTGCTTTGAGGTCAGATTTGGAGTCTACAACTTTTACAGTGTGGTTTCTGTCAGTGAGCCCAGTTGGCAACCCATAGGGATTTATACCTAGTTTAGTGAGTTTAGCTATAATTCCAAAATGGGGGATGGTGTTGAAAGCCTTAGCAAGGTCAAGATAGGCTGTGTGAACCACCTTACCCTCATCCATGGCTTTGATGACTGCCTCAAAGAAGTTGATCAGGTTTAGGAGGCACGATCTGCCTTTCACAAACCCGAACTGGGTGGGATCTAGAGTTTGGAGGTTACCAATGTCTTTGTTTATGAGTTTCATGATGATACATTCCATGACCTTGCAGACCAGGCTCATCAGGCTAATAGGTCGATAGTTTCCGGGATCAGTGGTGGCTCCCCCTTTGTGGAGTGGGATAACTGTTGCTGTGTGCCATTCAGTGGGCACAAAGCCTGATGCAAGGCTATTATTGAACATGGTGCTTAAGTGGGGAGCCAGTTCGTTCTGAAGTTCGTGTAAAACGCAGCCTGGGATGTTGTCCAGTCCCATGGATGCTGTGTTTTTGGCTTTAGAGAGTGCAGCTTTTACCTGCGTAGTTGTGATTACAGGGACTCTGCATTCTTCCTGTATAGATATGGGCCCTTTAGGGGGTGAGAGGGGGGTAAAGTTAGCTCTGAACCTATCTGCCAGGATGTTGGCAATATCAGTTGGTTCTGTAATTTTCGTGCCTTTGTGCTGTAACCCAGAGCAGATCTGGGTGTTGCCATCTAGATTCTTGACATAGCTATAGAATGCTTTGTGGTTGTCCTTGGATTTAGTGGCAATTTTGTTTTCGTAGCTAGTTTTGGAGGCTCTTATAAAGGATTTCATCTTCTTACTGAGGCTGACCAGGGAGCTCCTCCACTCATGGGATTTTACTTCCTTTTGCAACAGTTTCTTCCTTCTGTTGTACAGTTTGTTTATGGTAGGGGACCACCAAATTGGCTTCCTTTTTTTGGAGGATAGCGTCTTGGTTCTGTTTGGGATAGCATGATCCATGCACTCGTGTAATTTCTTATAGAGTGCATTCGTGTAGGATTCAGCAGTTGTAACTGTATTGTCCATCTGCATGGGTGTCATGAAGTTCACCACTTCTGTCTTAAGAAGCATGAAGTTGGCTTTGGAGAAATTCTTTACTGTGGTTTTCTTAATGGGGGGTGGGGGCAGGATGTGGATAGCAAGGGTGATAATCTTATGGTCAGATAGGACCAACGAGGAGTTGACTTCAGGTGTGGAACACCGGTCACTCATGTTCGTAATGACTAGGTCTAGGATGGTGGGGGTGTGGATAAGTTGATCTAGGGCATTGGTGTTTATGAATTCCAGAAAGCGTTGAGCTAAGGAGTTGGTACATGAGTAGTTTTCCCAGTTAATGGTGGGGTAGTTGAAGTCGCCCATTATTAGGGTGTTTGGTTGAACCCTAATATTTTCCAGTACATCAAGAAAAGAGGAGTAGGAATCCTGGGGCATGGGGGGGGGGATCTGTAGCAAGCTACAATTTGGATTGCAGTTTTGCCCAGAGTTAGTTGCACTTGGATAACCTTGGATGCATTATGCTGAGCAACTAGCCTGGAGGTGTGGATATCCTTAATGAATATGGACACACCTCTGCCTTTGGTGTTTCGGTCCAGGTTACATGGCCAAAAAGTGTGGTATGAGTTATAGCCTGGTAGTGCAGGTATGCTCTCGGGAGCCTTGAACCAGGTCTCATTCACTGCACAGATATCAATGTTGTCCATTTTAAGGAGTGCCTCGAGTGAGTGCATTTTGAGATTTAGACTTCTAGCATTGAGTAGCATTACCCTCAGTTTTTGCTTGCCTGTTCCTGTTATGGTGGTGAATTTTTTATTTGAACCCTGCCTAAAAAGGCACTATAGGGGCAGTAAGATCCTTAGCCAGTATCTAGAATCCCAGGAGCGACAGGTGCAGGCCATCTGTGGCAAAGCATCATGGTCTGTTGACCATGTCATCCCAAGCAGACAGATACTGAATCCCCTTAGAATGACACCAGAAGCTTAGCCAGTTGTTGAAGTCAATCATTGTGTCCTTGTACTGTGGTATCATTATGGGCAATGGCAGAATGCTACTCAGGGCAAGGGTCATACCTACCTTGGCTACAAGATCGGAGAGCTCTTCCATGTCTCTTTTCATGTAGTCCAGGGAGGTATGTCTCAGTTCATTCACACCAACATGGACAATGACAGAGTAATTTTTGTACTTGTTGAGAAGTGACCTGAGTGCGTGGGTTATGTGGCGGATCCTGGCACCCAACAGGCAGCTGACAGTAACGTTCTCCTTGTTTAGCCTGGTGAGTGGGACATCAGTATGTCTGACTATAGAGTCACCTATGACTAGTGTGTTGGGTACGTTGTTTTGCCTTATTGGCTGTGGTTGAGTGGCACACTGAGTCTGTGGGCTATGTGTCATTTGGGTTCTGTTGAAGGACGGTGGTTGCTTGCGTTTCTGCTTTGGAGGTCTCTGTTGCTTAGACAGATTATTACTGAGAGCCTCTGCAAATGTTTTTGTGTTACTATGTGTGGATTTTGGTGGTATAGATTTAGTAAGACTATGTGATGAGTGTGGTGTGGTGCAAATGTTTACCTTCTCCTCATGACTATCAAGTTCATTCTTGGTTGGAGAGAGCTTTACCTCCAGTTTGGCTAGATAAGTGCATCTCTCACAGGTTGTAGTGTTGGGTGGTAGGAGGAGATGGTTGTCTGTGTACATTAGGCAATTTCTACATTGCCTCAAGATGCCCATATTCATCAGATAGACAGGAGAGAACATTGGGACCTGACCCTTGGACATGCCTGAATAAAAAAACTATTTTACTCTAGATAAGTGTAGAAAGTGAGTACAAGAGCTGTTTTTCAATAAACAAGTGAGAAAAGTAAAAACAAAAATAGTTTTCCTATAGGTAATGAGGAAGATCGAGTGCTATAGTAATTAATAGCTTATTTAGTGCTTACAAGTTCTGAACAAGTGCTGAGCATGAATAAGCAAATTTTAGTGCTAAAACTAAGAATCTGTATCTGCACTAGACAAGTTACAGGACAGAAACAAGTAAAAATGCAGGCTTTCAAATCAGAAAGTAGGGAGAGATGGAAGATATTGCCCAAATAGCCAATAACTACAATTTTTGGGCCAGAACCACTCCTTATGTGGTAGACAGGTTACCTAGTGTAACCTAGTTACCACTCCCACTGATAAGCTAGAAGGCTTCCCTCCAACACAGAAAGGCTTGGGGGGCTCAGAAGCTTACATACAGTCCTGGATACAGCAAATCAGTATCTGGAACACTAGTTACAGGAAAGGTAGGAAACAGGCTTACAGTTTTTTTTTTTTACAGAAAAGTAGTTTAAAAAATGCAATTAAATAGCACTAAAAGCAAGTGCAGAAAGAGTTTATTAGGTAGAATGTGGTAAAGAGATGGGACTGGGGGAGTGTCCCATTTCAAATCTACAGTGGGGTGGGCAACTGCAAAAGCCACCAAACTACAAACCAAAAATAGGGAGGGTGGGTGGACAAAACAGTTTCAAGAGAGATCTAAGCAACAACTAACAGTACAAACTTTAAAACAAAAAAAAAATATTCTCAGCTCTGTATATTTGCTGATCAGTCTCTCAGAACAGTGAGACAACAGTTTCAACAGAGATCTAAGTGACAATTAACAAACTCTATAACCAAAAAAATATATACTCAGCTCTATATATTTGCAGATAATCTGTAAGGCAGTCTCTCATAACACAGGTTCCAGCAATTTGAATGCAGCTGTTACTATTCCAACTGAAGACATGGCAGAAAATGGGGGGGGGGGCAGTTTCAACAGAGATCTAAGCAACAACTAACAGTACAAACTTTAAAACCAAACAAAATATTCTCACCTCTGTATATTTGCCGATCAGTCTCTTAGAACAGTGAGACAACAGTTTCAACAGAGATCTAAGCAACAATTAATAAACTCTATAACCAAAAAAAATATATATATACTCAGCTCTGTATATTTGCAGATAATCTGTAAGACAGTCTCTCAGGACACAGGTTCCAGCATATTATAATAAATAACAAGTCAGAGTAAACTTGGCAAATGTGTTTACATGTATTTTCCAGTGTACAGCACTATCAAGTTAAAAAACATATATTACTACTTTCACCTTCTATCAGCAGTTTTACTCAAAGGATCTAGTGCATCTAAGATGGTAATAGCTTGGTATTCTATATACTTTAATCTGCATAAGGGCACATATAAAATGCACTAGCTGTTGACAATACACTAGTTACAGTTAGTATTTGTACAAGGTGCCACTCCAACAATCAGCAACTAAATCATGACTGAACTGCTTGTTTTTATATAAGGCTTTAACATATATATATATATATATATATATATATATATATATATATATATATATATATATATATATATATATATATATATATATATATATATATATATATATATATATATATATATATAAAATAGAAGAAGCTTTTTTACCTTTAAGTTAGTATTTGTTCAATTCGGGCTCAAAGTATTTGGATACATTCTATCAGAAGAATAAGGTTAGAAGTGACAATAAAAACATTTACTTTACTTTTATTTTTTTCTTGGTATTTTTATCATTTGTGAATGAATTACCATCGATAGATTGTCTTTTCAGACTAGGTAATGAAATGTCCATATCTTCTATTTTATCCAAGAGTTTATTTTTTCTGACAAACTCTGCTGCTTCTTTGAGGTTGTTGAATATTTTTTGGCCATCTGAGAGAGTAATTTTAATTATTGCAGGGAACAAGATCTGAGCTTTTATGTCAGCTATCTTCAAGCTTTTGATGAGAGGGACACATTATTTCATTTTTGTTATTGTAGTGGAGGTATAGTCTTTATCAAACCTTATATTTTTCCCCTCAAGTTGTATTGGATTTCCTGACCAAGCTGTTCTTAATACTAAGTCCTTGTCCTGTGTGGATAAGAATTTGACTATAATAGATCTCACTACATTAGGGTTTTTAGAAGCAGATGGGTTGGATAAGGACCTGTGGGCTCTCTTGATCCCAAATGAGAGAGACTCAGGGAGGTTTAATATTTTGGACAGCCATTCATTTAAAAACTAGACCATGTTATTTCCTTCCATCTTCTCGGGTACCCCATATATTCTGACATTGTTCCTTCTTGATCTGGACTTCAGGTCTTCGAATTTCTCAAGTAAATGATTATTCTGTTTTAGAAGGAAATCAATTTGGGTGTCATTTTCCATTTGTCTTTTTTTTTTTTTTTTTTTTTAAGAAAACAAGCAATGTAAGTATTTTCTGTTTCCTGGTAGGCTTCTTTACAATCTGGAGCAATTTTTGTTTCTGAACATGCATTGTAAATAATTTCCATACTAATATTGTTTAATCAATATTATTCCAATTTTATTCTGGTAAATTTAAGTCCCCAGCCACTATTATTCTTCCCTCCTGTGCTTCATGCAAAAATGTATGAATTCCTCTAGGTCATCCACACTTGACTCTGGTGGTCTATATACACTCAAGCAATTGTTATATATTCCAGGGATGTCTTTATTGTCACAGTAAACCAATCTGCAGTATTGGTTTTATCATTAAACAAGTAATAATCAGAGGTTTCATAACAATCTTTATTCTCTATCATAATACTGCCACCTGTTTTTATTTTTTTGTTAGAATGTCTGTTACAGTAAACATATTTTTAACTAGACAGAACAGGTTTCCAGTCATTGGATTTTAACATTGTTTTACAAACAATAACAACATCAGTCTTATTGGAATGTAGTAAAAGCTTCCAATAAAAACATATTATTACTGTCTCTAGCATTAACAACAATCAGAGAGGCATCAAATGTTGCTATCTGTGAATAGCTAAATTTTTGTTCTGGCCATAAGTTTGCCTTGTGTTTGTCAAATATTGCAAAATATCTGCTGCAAAAATTTACTGATCTTGAGAAGTGCGCACCATCCTGTCTAAACACATGTGCCCAAATTTATACTCAGATGCTCTGCACATTACCATTTTTATAATGGTATATTTTTCCTGTAGGTATTTACCCCCCCCCCAAAAGAACTTTTCATTCATGGTGATCTGAATCAACTTTCTATTTGTGATTTGCGAAAAATATGTCATAACACTTATAGAAACTATTCCGTTTAAAAAGGCTATAAGTTCCCTACTAACAGATAAGATCATTTTACCAGCATGAATTAAAAACAGATCCATACTTCCTTACTTTAAGGTATTCTAAAGCCTTCCTCACATCCTATATTTTTTCTCATGACTAGCATAACACTATTCAATATTCATAATAATTTCTACAAATGTAAGTAACAGTTTCTCTAATAATTAAGTCTCCATTTGCAGCAATATCTTTTTGGAGCAGTTCTCAAGAATCCTCAACTTCTAGTTCAGTAAAATCTGCTCTATCAGTTTTAGAATGAATGATTTTCCCCCCATTAGTCTTATTAATCCCACTGTATTCATGTATTTCATTTCATCATCACCATCATCATCATCATTAACCTCCTTTTTCCCATTGTTTATATCGACTTGGGGAATCGTGTAACTTGTCACCATCTCTGTCTATTCAGTGCCACTTTCCTGCCTTATTCAACATTAATGCCTGACTGTTGAAGGTCTTCTCTCACACAGTCCAGCCACCTCTTTGCTGGATGTCCTCATTTCCTCTTGCTTTCTTCCTAACTGTCCCAAATAATCTTCACAATAGCGTCTTCTGCTTTTTTTACATGTGCCCAAACCACTGTGATCTGTTATTTTTGACCTTTTCTTCAACTGCAGCTACTTTGGCTTCTGATCTTATGTCATCATTTCTTCATCTGTCTCACAGTGTGCATACTACCACCCATTTCAGGCACGTCATGTCTCTCACCTCTAGCTTCCTCAACTGGTCTGCCTTTACTGCCCAGGTTTCTGTACCATACAGTAGTACTGGTTGCACCACTGTTTTGCACACCTTACTTCTCAGCTTCTTTGGCATTCTTCTGTCATATACTACACCTGACACTCTGTGCCAGTTATCTGTAGCCTCTCTGATTCTAGCTTTGAGCTCCTCATTCAGACTTCCCTTATCCTCAGCCACCCCTTCCAGATACTTGAAGCTTTTTATCTGATTCATTATTTTCCCTTCTAACTCATTTCTCAGCTTCTTCTGAACTTTGCCATTTGCTGCCATTACAACTCTCTTAATTGTACTGAGCTTCATCCCATGTCCCTTTAGTTATGCATTCCATTCCTCTACCCTTTGTTAAACTTCTTAGTCAGAGTCTGCCAGTAATGCCACCTCATCTGCATACAGCAGCTTTGTTGATCTGTTCACTCGAACCTGTTTGGTAATGTAGTCCATCACAAGTATGATCATCAGTGGGCTCAGAGCTGAACCCTGATGCACACCCACTGCCACTGGGAATCCATGTGTGAGACTGAACACTGTTCATGCTTAAGTCATTGGGTCCTTGTACATAGCTTGTATTAATTCTACCATTGTTTCTAGAACTTTGAATACCACAGGACTACCCTTTCTGAGGACCTTGTCATATGTTTTCTCCAAGTCTAGGAATGACCGGTTGGACTCTTTTTCTCAACTCTAGCTTTTTCTCAATGAGCAATCACCCTCTCTAGAACCTTCATGTAAGATACCAGGAGTTTGATGTCTCTGTACTGCCAACAGTTGTGAAGGTCTCTTTTGCTCTTGAACACTGGCACTAGTATGCTTATTCTCCAGTCATCTGGGACACTCTCTTCGCTTCACTGCTATGAGTACCATCAGGAGCCATTCCTCCCTTATCTCACCCAGGATCTTTATCAAATCTGCTGTGACCTCACCTGAGTCTGCTGCTTTTCCTGACTTCATCTATGGTGGGCTTCCCCTCTTCTTTCATCTTAGGCTGTGTCTGGGGTAGTACAGATTCTTTGGGATTTTCTTCATTCAGAAGCTGCTGGAAGTACTCCTTTCATCTTCCTTTGATATCCTGTGGACTGGTGAGTTGGTTGTTGTTGGCATCTCTTATGAGGGGTGTCTGACTATTTTCTTTATCTTTCTGTCTTTGCTTTGCAAACAGATGCACTTTCTTTGTGCCACCTACTGAATTTCTTTCCAGAAGTTGGTAGAGTGCCTCTGATGTCTTGTTCTTTGCTAGCTGCAACTCCTTTCTTAGCTTCTTTGTTAGCTAACCTGTATTCCTTCCTAGCCTGCTGTGCCTTTTCTATCTCCCACTTTTTTCCTGCACTCTGTCTTTCTTTTGATGATTTCCTCAACTGCTGCATTTCACCACCAGCTTTCCTTATGCACTTTATTTCCATACCTGGCTTGGCCATATGTCTGTTCTATAGTTCTCACACATGATGCTTTGAGGTGCTGCCATAATATTACAAGAAAAAAATTACCTTTCTTCTTTCT
Source organism: Protopterus annectens (assembly GCF_019279795.1). Lineage (NCBI taxonomy): Eukaryota > Metazoa > Chordata > Ceratodontiformes > Protopteridae > Protopterus > Protopterus annectens. The sequence continues at coordinate 1,201,131,366 of NC_056731.1, read as the reverse complement.
ATAATCAAATATTACATATATAACTGAAACATTAGTTTTTTAATGTTATAAAATACAAGGTTTATTTTTTTCTTCTAATTTGGCCATAATCATTGCTTGTTCTATGAGACCATAGTGGAATATTTTGGAATTTGGTGTATAGTGTATGGTGCTGTACTAAAGGTGTTGTTATTAAAGTCTCTTTACACTACATTCATGACTTGCTCAAGGGGAAGATCATTGATTTACTATTATTGAAAGTCAGACTTGAAACTGCACTGAAATGATGAAAGATATCCAAAATCTGAAGAAAACATATTGGAATAAGCTACCAAATAACTTGGTCATCTGTAAACTTGCTGGACATTAAAGGAAAGCAACCTGTATAGTTTTTCCCAGTCTTGTCTGAGATCGTTATCCAATACCTTTACTTCAAGAATAGGCAGAAGTAGGAGAGCTTTATCCTCATCTAATACCTTTGTGGAGCTGAAAGGTAAAGCATATCTGCCTGTTGCTACTGATACAAACAGATGACTTTATAATAACCCATTGCACAGTTTTTTCTTAACCATTGAATAACGTGAAAATATCCCAAAAGAATCACAATTCTAAAAACTAAATGTCTTTGTTAAAGACAATAAAGACTACTGTGGTAGGATTCTCAGAGCTGTGTGATATTAAGCCACAGCCTAATCAAATTGGGCCCACTCTCTGTTCATTTGACAAAGTCATGTTACATGTGGTAAGCTCTTTTGGGCAGGATATATTCGATGGGTGACGTGGTATTAGACGATAACTGGCTGGGAAAGTGATATATTTAAAGTTCTTTGAAAATGTTAGCAATTTAAATAGCCAGGAACAACATTACAGGATGGCTTTGACTCAGGCATGCTGAAAAGGCAGTAAAAGCTATGGAGGCTAGTTCCTTTCTTTACATTTTGTACAAACCTATTCCTATTAAATCTGAATCTGCGGCCATAGCTAGTGACAGACATGATACAATTTGGGATAGTTCAGATATAGATTAGTCGGCTTAAAGGTTCCAATTCTTGTTATTTCACATGTGAAGGAGTTGTGGGTACCTAAATTAACCCACAAGTGCAAAAGAGGGTTTTATGTAAGGTATGCAGAAATGGTAATAACACACTTCCATAATATTATTTATCTGTTGTGGTTCAAAGCTTTCTACTTCTGTCTTTCCTTCTTCAGACCTGTATTGTTTTTTTCCCCTCAAACCACCACTGCTTTGTTCCATGTAATATATATCATTAATAGCTTGGGTGTTATAATCTTTCTCCCAATTAAAAAAGTTCCATTGTCTGAAATTTCCTAATTCTCCATCCCTTAGAACATCTATGTATTGCCTATTTTAATGTCCCTCTGAACATCACTACTGAAGCACTTCCTTCTCAGAAAAGCCACATTTAAGGCCTAGAGTTCTGTTGAACATTGTTAGATTATCCGCCATTTTGTCTCCTTCTGTAGCTTTGTTTATATCCTTCAGCCACCTATCATTGCAACATTTGATATGTACAGGGTCAGTGCACCAAGAAGGGAGTTCATGTATGTCTGCAAATTCCTTGATGGCAAAGCTAAAAGCCTATAAAGATAAGGTTGGTGTATCTATCAACAAACCCCCTGCCTGATGTGATCAGCTCAGTAAGCAGTAGTAAATAATGCTGGTAACTTCTCACAGGGAATGACATCTATACAAATCATTTTTTAGGATGGTGAGCTCTCCAGTCAGCATGCAAATTAAATTCCTTTTTATTAAAACCTACTTTTGGGCAATCAGATTCTCACTGTAGGAAAACAGTTTAAAATCAGGCTCAAAAAACAATGAAGTTTCAACATATACTGACAAGGATGTTGTCCCCTTTCTGCTATTTTACAAACTGAAAAAAGATTTTTGAAGGGTCTGCAGTCATCCTCACTGGTACTGTAAGTCAATCCCATTCTCGTGCAGGTTCAGACAAAGTGCCATTAACCTAGTTGCTAATGTGCAGAACTACAAAGCAGTTTTATAAACATCTGTGACTTTTTTATTTTAGGCACTAGCCATTAACCACACAATGTATTAATATATCATACACATTACTCTATATGACAGTCTGTTGCATACAATAAGGGAACAAGTCATTGCAAGACACTGATTTTTCCTCCACTTTTGATATATCAGCACAGTCACCATTTTATGGTCTAGTAAAAATACCGCGGTGGTACTGTTGTTACCTCACAGCAAGAGGTTCTCCCGTTTGATTCTCGGCTTGGCTTGGGAGTGCCTTCTGTGTGGAGTCTGCATGTCCTCCCCGTGGTTGGGTAGCATTCGAAAGATATGCGTGCGTAAATGGGCATGCCTTCGTTGAAGGTTGGGTGTCGAGCTGGCACCTCGGCGTTTCATAAAAATCTACTGCCAATCATTAGCGGACTGGAGTTCCGCTGTGGCGACCCCTTACCGGTTAAAGCCAAAAAACAAACAACAACAATGGAGTCAGTGTCGTTAGCCATTGCAGGACTAGGCCTCCTGCATAAATATGTAACAACATTTCCTTTAACTCAGTAAAAAACAAACATTACTTTATACATAATAATTCTTGAATCCTACTGGATGTCCTACAGTGGCATCTTAGAAATACATTGAATCTTCTTTGCTGAATGTCCTGTTTTTGGCATGCCTGCCATGTTGTTTCCTTGAAAAGTCTGACTGAAGGTTATCTTTTATTAAATCAATCTGTTAAGAGTAAGGTGCCAAACATGTCAGAATAGACTTCTTCAGTTAGAACTATTTTATATGTCACTTTCTAAGCAAGCTATGACAGAAGGTATATTTGTCTTCTGTAAAATTATTTCAGAAATCATGCTGCAGTTTGAGATAAGGGTTAAGTTGTACTGTGAACAAAAGTCATTGTCAGAAATTACATGACTAGAGATTCAGTTTGAAAGTTTCTAGAGACAGGCAGGCTCCCATTGTACTATTACTTTGCTAGGTATGAATAAAGCACTGTTAAGTGTAAAGGAAAATTAGTGAATGTGGGAATGTAAAAAGTAATTATCATGAGACAAGGAACCTTCTAGAAGTCTAACAATTTAGTATGAACTGACATTTAGATGATGAAAGAAGAGATTAATGCATAATGCTGATGTCAGCTGAAAGAATGTGAATTATAACTGAAGAATGTTCCAAAATACCAGCTAAGCCAAGGAACTGCTGATGTACTTTGTTTATGTATTTAAGTTAACCTGTAGTCTGTTATATTAAATGTGCTTTTTGTAAGTCTTGGTAAACAATTCCTAAACAAAATCTGTTTGTCACAACATAAGTCATATCTCCAAGGTTTTATCTGAGATGAATTGCAGTCAAATCTGTAAATAAGTCAGTTTTGGATATGTCTACTCAAAAATAATTCTATAGGTATTTGTTCTGTAGTACAACTCAAAATGATTCAGTATTACAACAGAAAAAAAATGAATTTCACTCTCAATTTACAATTTAATTTTTAATAATGTTTCATAAGTGTCTTGAAGGTTTCTATGAATCTTTTAACTGAATCATTGGTTGAAGAATGTCCTGGTTTACTAGTGCAATGCATTATTCTGTTTTATTTACCAATGTGTAATCTTTTCTACTTTCCACATAGAAATTCCCATGGATATAATGCTGCTTCCCTAGATAATTTCCATTCATGGTGCATTCTTTCCACATACCTTTGGTTTCTTTAGCCACCAGAAATCCCTTTTAGCTAGTGTTTCATTTTAACAAAATCAGGGTGACCTCTGTGGACTTCCTCTAACCTATCTCTTCATAATTTCCATGGAAGAATTACTCATTTTCTGCAAATCTCACAAACATTTTCCACAGAGTTCATCTTTTTCATTGAAAACTTTTCAAACTCCCATATTTTTTTTTTAATTGCAAATCACAAATTGCAATATTCATGACAACTCCTGGTTGCGTGCTCTACAAAGTCAGTTTTAATATGGACACCAATGAATTATTCCTTACTAATTATTATATAACCCCTTTGTAGCTTTATCTGAAATTTCATGTAAGACATTTCTAGAGAGTCCATCAGCATTACTGTAACTCTTGGAAGTCCTGTGTTCTATTTCATAATTAAAGACTGACTTTATTATGACATATCAGTAGAGTCTTATGGCAGCCATAGTGAGTAAACCCACATACTCACAGAAAAATATTATGAATGGTTTGTGGAGAGCAAGGAGCATGAATTTTGTACACCAGAAATATTGATGGTCATTTCTATAGTCCCATATTAAAGAAGGCACTTATATTTCAGTTTAAGAATACTCATTTCAGTAGGAAAAGTGGTCCTTGATGTGCATGTAATTGATCTTTTAGTCACCTGAAGACATGACATGATGAATCATTACACTAGTAACATAGGCAAAAGTATCATAAGCAAGTGGAAATTATAAACTTTGATTATTCTTTATCAAAATTTTATCATTTGTCAATATCTCTACATTTTTTCTGACAGCAGTTTATTCAAAGGTATTCCAGCATCACCACAATGTTTCATTCAGCAATCTGAACAGCAGTGCTAATGCTGTACTTTGATTTGGTGTTAACTTTCTGCAATAATTAATTATAACAAGAATCATCTGCATATCTTTCACAGATGTGGGGGTGCAGTGGATTTCTTCGTGAGTGCCTTTAACTATCTCTGTGGCAAGATGTACCCCTTTTCCTAAACAGAGCATGTTGCAGATGTTCAATTTGTAAAGTAACAAACTTAGTTTTTATTTTTTTTTAGTCCATAATCTTGTAGTCTTTGTAAAACTTTATTGAGATGCTTGCTTTTTGTTTTTTTTTCCTATTTCATATATATATATATATATATATATATATATATATATATATATATATATATAAATATATACACAAATATATGGGTCCCCTTCAAATGGTCAACATTTCAAAATGTCGACATTCATATGGCCGAGACCTTATGACTGACATCTGAAATGTCGACCATGTGGAACCAGCATCACGTTACAGTGAGGAATGGAAAGATTTCCACTTCCTCACTGTAGTGCGATCTCGGAGTTGGTATATTTAAGATCCGGGGGTGTGTGGAGTGGAGCCCCACTGCTAGCAGCGTTAAGGTAAGTTTTTTTTTTTGTGTGTTATGTGTTTTACGTGTATAGTCGTGATTTCAAATGTGAATCATATGGTATCAGCCATATGAATCTCGACATTTTGAAATTTCGGCCATATCAAGTAGACCATATATAGATATATATATATATATATATATATATGTGTGTGTGTGTGTGTGTATACATATACATATATATATATATATATATATATATATATATATATGTATATGGATCTACTGTACTCCATCGAAAGAACACTTTTCCGAAAAAAACAGTAGACTCACACTTACGCGAAAGTGCACTTAACCGAAAGTGCACTTTTATAAAGATCACTTCAATGAACTGATCAGGAACACCAAAACAATATTTTTGCAGTGGGACAAGCCCCCCTGCACCCCCCCCACCTCCCTACTTAAATATACCAACTCCAAGATCATATATATATATATATATATATATATATATATATATATATATATATATATATATATATATATATATATATATATATATATATATATATATATATATATATATATATATATATATATATATGCATATATATATATATATATATATATATATATATATATATATATCGAGAGAGAGAGAGAGAGAGGGACAGCTACATTCAAAACACTAAGTCTTCCAAAGCCATGGTAATGGCAGGGCAGAAGGGGCAGTTGCTGTGAGGACTAACTTGTTAGGGTCACTGACTGGTGTATGTTCCCTAAAATAATAGAAAGAAAAGAAAGAAAAAACACTTTTAGTGTTTATAGGTTGGCAAAGAACTTTTTTTATATCAAAGGTAGCAATGTGTTATTAGGTTACTGCATAATAAATGTATTTTTATTAACTTTCTGTCATGCTTACTGATGGTACAGGAAGTTTCTAAAAAATAATTATTAATGCAGCAAATTATTAAGGTCCTGCTAACCTAAAAGTTGCATGTCAGATTATAAGTTGCCATTAGGCAATCTTGATTACCATCACCAACAGACAGCATAAGGGGTTGCCAAACAAACATGTTACCCAGAATACCAAATTCCCCTTCTAGAGCTCTGACATTTTCCATTAGTCTCTGAAAAATAGATAATGCCTGATTCATGCTAAATCTTAGCACATTATGTGGAAATAATGCACTAATTATTCTATACTTCTTAGAATCATTTTCATGTAATCCATGTTGATCAGCATCACTAAATCTAGTTTATTTTTTATTTGTTCTCATCAATTCTGTAAAGCCTCTTTATGTTCCTCTGTAACTTTCCCACTTTGTCATCTCTGGCTCTCCAGATTCTTTCTACTGGTTATCCAGCACATAATCCTTTGATTGTTGGGTCCTTTGCCTGCTCAGACAGTCAACTTCAATGGTAACTTTCTATCTGGTCCAGAGACTAATAGAGTAATGGACTTCAACTGGGTATAACAGCCCTGTGTTTCTTATGCTTAGTCGGATACTCTGCTTGTGCTGTGCTGATGAGGTCATAACAAGGCCGAAATATGCATATCCACAGCTAGTGGCATTTGGCTTTATTGGCCTGAAATTATCCATTGAAATGACTTAACTAGAAATAAGTTATGGGCATTCAGAATCACCATATCGTTGAAACACCTGATGTTCATAAGGGTCATTTGCATATATCCCATGTGCCTCTGATACAAGAGGTGTGAGAGGTCACTCAGTGGAAGTTCTAGCTTGGCTGCAGTTTTGATTTAGTTTTTACTAATTGGTCCAGTGACTAAGGAATCAATTGTAAACAACAAGATTGCAGCCAGGGAGCCATCATTCTCATGGCAGTTGTTTATTTGCCCCAACTGTGGGAATGACTTGTGCAATAACATTGGTAAATAGATGGCACCCTTCTATTAAACTATGATGACCTGTGGGGCAACTGGTCTCTACAGAAAGACAAATAGTCATTGGATTATCACCATACCTTCCTTTTAGGATAGGAAATCTTACAATTGTTTGAATCATACTATCTACTCTCAGGCCTACCAATAGCCTGAGTTCAGTTTTGAAAGTGGATTGCTAGAAGTACAAACTGACACCCTGGCTCTGCACCATTTGGTTGGCAATTAGCTAAGTCTGTTTTAGAGAATACAGTTGTTCCACTCATTATAGTCATTGGCTTTTCTACTCAAGGCAGAGGATATGTATTAGTGCCCTCAGTCTGATTAGCTGTATTTTTATAAGCATCACAAATGCTGTTATCACATGAGCAACTGGAGTTCCCCATTTACTGTACTTCACTGAATTAGTGATAAGTTGTCTTTCAAGCATTTCAAATTCTTTATCCACTATTCCTTTCATAGCAGTGGCAATGGTCTACTTCTGCAAGATGTATGTGTCACATCCTATTTCACCATCAGGTGAAGCATAGTGCAAAACACTTCCTCATGTAGTTCCAGCATATTTTGCATTGATTCAGACTGAAGTTAGATGATTTTGCTTATAATCCTATTTCTTGTTTCACACAAACTTCTGCATCCAGTCTGCCTTGCACAAAGCTGATCCTTCACCTGTAGTATCATATAGATATTGTTTCATCCAAAACAAACAAGCTCTCACCTGTTTACGCCTTATGCTTTGCATTAATATTCTGTAAGCTTTTATTTGGAAACAAAGTGTAAAACAGTTTTTAAGGCATAATTACTATTGCAGCACCTCCCCAAATTTCAGGTCTACTGCTTTATCATTTATAACAAATGTAGACACAAAATATGTTTCCTTTTCTGTACAGTTATCAAAAGCATTGGCAATGCTTTTGCAATGAGAATTTATGTTTTTGCTCATCTTTACTTGTACTTTAATAAGTCATGTTAATTTTATACATTCCCCTTTACCTCAGCAATGTCCTTTAATCTAATTATAGAAGAAGGACTTGTAAAACTTGACTTTTGTTGCTCCTTGAATGTCAAAACATTTTGCCTTTTACATGCTCTGCATGTAGCTTGGCCTGTACACTATACCAAAGTGCCTTACACTTTCCCAAGTGGTGTACATTTCTGTTGTTTTCACTGTTAAGTTGTAATGCCTTGGGAAATATACAGTTTGAGTCAGAAAGTTATATTCTCGGACCAGCATAACAGTCTGTGCTCACAAATCTTTTTGTAAATGATTCATCCAAATAAAGGTCATCTTCATCATAAGCCCCCTTTATTCCATTTTCTACATGGGGTAGGGGTTTTGTATGAGCTGCCACCATATCTCTCGATTCAGTGCTCCTAAATTCTTTGACAGTCATGGTTGACTGTTGCACGTCTTCTCTCACACAATCCATCCATCCATCTTATTGCTGGGTACCCTTGTTTCCTGTTGCCTTCTTCCTGTCTGTCCAAAAACGTCTTCTCCAGGTTGTTTTCTGCTTTTATGCACATGTGCCCAAACCACTGTACTTTGTTCCCTTTGACATTCTCTGCAATCAAAGCTACTTGGGCTTCTGCTCTGATGTCTACATTTCTTCATCTGTCCCACAGTGTTCATCCTACAGCCTTTCTCAGGCACTTCACCTCCATCACCTTTACTTTCCTCAACTGCTCTCCCTTCACTGCCCATGTTTCTGTACAATGCAGTAGTACTGGTTGCACAATTGTTTTGTATGCCACCGTACATTTCAGTTTCTTTGGCATTCTTCTGTCATGTGCTACTCCTGACACTCTGTGCCAGTTGGCTGCAGCCCCTATTATTCTAGTTTTGACCTCTTTATTCAGACTTTGCTTCTTCTTAATCACCCCTCATGGGTACTTCAGACTGTTAACCTGTTCCACTATTTCCCCTTGTGTCTCATGTCTTTGCTTCTTCAGATTTCCCTCATTTTCTGACATTACAACTTTATCTATGCTCCATCTTATCCTGTGTGCCTTCAGTTAGGTATTCTATTCTACTAGGCTTTGCTGAGGTTCTTGTACAGAGTCTGCCTGCAATGCCACATTGTCTGCATAGAACAACTTTGTTGATCTGTTCCCTCCTACCAATTTGTGAATGTAGTCCATCACATGTATGAACAGTAATGGGCACAAAGCTAAATCCTGATGCACACCCACTTCCACTGGGAACCTCTCTGTGCACTAATTCTACCAATGTTTCTAGGATGTTGAACAATCACAGGACTGCCCAGTTCAACTTTCTAGAGACATTGTCATATGCTTCCTCCAAGTCTAGGAATGCCCAGTTCGACCCTTTTCTCATCTCTAGGTTTTTCTCAACTATCTGTCTCACTGCAAACATTGGGCTGGTTGTGCTACATCCTAATCTAAACCTGAACTGCTCATCCCCCATCTTACTCTATACTGCTCTACATAATCATTTATCAATCACCCTCTCTAGAACTTTCATGCAGTGTGAAAGGAGTTTGATACCTCTATACTGTCCACAGTTATGATTTTTTCCATTGTTTTTGACACTGGCACTAATATGTTTATTGTCCAGTTATCAGGAATATGTCTTTCTCTCCATACTGCTGAATACCCACAGGAGCTATTTCTCCCCTAACTCACCCATCATCTTGGTCATATCTGCTGTGAACTCATCTGAGACTGCTGCTTTCCTTGACTTAATTTTCCTTAGTGCTGTTCTTACTTCTTCCATTGTGGCCTGTGTCTGGTGAAATACTCCTTCCATCTGCCTTTGATGTTGTGTGGACTGGTGAGCATGTTGTTGCTGGCATCCCTTATAAAGGGTGTCTGATGACTATTTTCTTTATTTTTCTGTCTATGCCTTTTAGCCTGATAGAGTTTATTTGTGTTATCTACTGAGTCACTTTCCTGAAACTGGTAGAGTCCCTCTTATCCCTTGCTCTTTGCTACTACAACTGCTCTCTTAGCTTCTTCATTAGCCAATCAGTATACTTTCTTAGCCTGGTCCATCATTTCTATCTCCCACTTTATCCCTGCATATCTTCTTTCTTTTAATGACTTTCTGGATGTCTGCATTCCATCACCTTATTTCCATACCTTGCTTAGTCACATATCTGTTCTGTAGTTCTCACAAGACTCTGCTATTCTTCTTCTTCAGCTCCACCTATTTTCTCTTCTTCCTGAGGCTCTAGAACCTTGTACTTTTCCTTGAACTCTTGTGCTTTCTCTCCAGTCAACTTCCATCTCTTTAACCAGGTTTCTCTTGACCTTGGTATATTCTCTGACCACCTGTTGCACCTGATTCTGGCAACCAGTGGTTTATGTTGTGGGCTGACTGTTTCACTGGGTATGACTTTGCAATCACTGATTCTACCCCAATGCCTTTTCTTTACTAGGAGGAAGTCTACCCAAATTGCATGCTGGCCACTCTTGTATGTGATCTTGTGACTGTTTGTCTTGCTGAGCCATGTTTTGGCCAACATCAAGAAATTTGTCAGTCATTAGTCTATAATGACCTATCCTTCTTTATTTCTGTTGCCCCACTAGTGTGGACCCAGGCAGTTGTCATATCCTGTTCCATCAGTTCTGATATATGCAGTCAGGTCCCCCATTATAAATACCAACTCACATTGTCTTGCTTTATCTAGTAGGCCCTGCAACTGCTGCCTGAATGGACTTTATTCCTCTCTATCAAAAGCCTGCTGTGGTGCACAGCAGAAAATACTTCCAAGAAAAGCCACCTATATTGTGCTGGCAATGTATTTAAATTATCCTAAATGCTGTGTGTCTTCCTTTATAAGATATCTAACTGCAGAGATCCTATGATGTCTTTATCAACCTGCCTACATAGCATACAAAATCAGTCACATCTTCTGTGATATATATTTTTTATTTATTTGTATTTGTGATATTCTAGTTTGCTGACTCTTTGCACCTGTTTACAATATCCAAAACTTTTATAACTTCAAATATTAGAAATCGTAAGCTTCACTGTTAGCCTTACATGTTATAAAGAATATACTGATCTTCAAACTCTCTAATGCCACTCACCTCAACAAAGTCTGCACCCTACCTGGACTGGTTAACTCTCTGGTGAGTATAGATACTACCATCTAAAAGAAAAAAAGTCTCATACAATAGCTCCTAGAACTACAACAGCATTACCACAAAATATTGTCATAAGCTCCATATGTTCATTGATAAGTACTATGCAATTAGTATGCAGATCATAAAAAACAGTGTCAAGAAACCATATTCAATTTACCTCCAGCCCTAAAGAGGACAAGATAAGGTAGACTATAGGAGAATTTAAGGCTGTCCATCTAATTATCTAGGTTTTCCTTGAATGTGGCAAAGGTGCTGCAAGTAGTGGAAGTGTGTCCACATGTGAGACATATATTGGGATATGAATCTATCACACCAAATTGTCTTATCTATCTGTTTATAAAGGTTTAATTCCTTTAACTGGATATTTGAAATACCATTTGTTCTGTAGATGACTAGGAGGTCAAAGAGGGTTAGATCTTCCATGGCTTAAACAGTAAGCACACATCTCCTACAAAGAGTCTATAAGAGACTGAGTAATGACAGAGAGATACCAGTCTTAAACAGAATAAAGGGACTGATGAGATGCAAGTAAAGGGGTATTAATACTCCTCTGGATCTGGTCGAGATTCCCTTGGATATTAAATGAGCTAGACAGGTGGCTTTCCAAACTAACGTGAGGATATGCTTGTCAAATTGTAAGACATTATCAACAAGAGTGCCTAGATCCCTTATAGCAGTGTCTTGCTGGAATTGTATTCATCTAGATGCATCCATTCATCCACCCACAACCTATTTTTTTCCTATTTTGTATATGAAAATGTTTTTATTACCAAAATGAAGCATGCTACATTTTTTCACTTTTACTTTGAGACCGTTGTCCTTGAACTAATTGTTAACATAGTCTAAAACCCATACTAGAGTAATTATGAGTCAGAGGAACATTGAATGAGAACATCCAATTTACAGACATCTGCAAATGTAGATAACCATAGGCCTGGAGTGCTGGCCTGAAGGACTGAGAAATAGTTGCCAAACAGCCCAATGCACTGTGATGTACCATTGACAACTATTTAGTTTTTAGAAGTGGCACATGTGACTCTAACCACAAGTGTTTTGTTAGATAACCAATTAGCTATCCTCTGTACAACATAAAGATTTATATTCATATTTTACAAGTCTCTCAGTAATGCTTGTATGTAGAATAGCGCCAAATGCCTTGGCCAGGTCCAGATATGCTGTTTGTACTGCACAATCACTATCCACTGCTTTATTTACTTTTGAAAGGAAATTGACCCTGTGGTGCTTGTGAGCTTTACCTTTCTGTAAACTGGCAAGTAATCTTGTAAATTTTTGTGTAATGATACTGCACTTCATGCCAAATTTAATAGACCTGATGGAGTCATTATACCCCATCCCATCTTTTGTTTCCTTTCACATGCTCAGTCCTTTACCACATGCTGGGTAATTTATATACTGCAAAAGCAATGTAATGTTTGCATGTCTAAAATGAGAGCCTTCCTGCCTTTCTGTCTTATGAAAAAGTCATCCAAATAGTTCATCACCTTGCACAATGTGATAGCTAACTCCAAATCCAATGTAACATAGTGCTGAATTTCTCAACATTAGAGCATTCTCGTAAACAACCCATAAGCAAGGCTTTATCAAAGTGGTAATAGTCATATATAGACATGTCCAATAAGTGCCAATCCTGATGATTGATTGGTAGGAGGTGAAATGCCAGTTCAATGTCCAGTTTAACTAACAATGGGTCATTCACTGTCCTTATCATCTTGATTGCATCATCTTAAGATGCATATCAGACCTTTGACTCTTCTCAGGCAATATTATTATTATTGAATGACTCCTCTGTGGGATGTAAAAAATGACAAATAAGACATTCACCTAGTCACCTCTTTGGAACAGACCCATAGATAACACCCACAAGTACTAAAATGAGGGTACTTAAAATGGGAGTGTCATCCTTCCTGCCTTTACTTTCTTTTATAAAAGTGCTTATAAAACTATTTTTAACCACAACAGAGTTTAAGCTCTTACACTTGGACCTCCTCTTCATGTAACTGACTTGCAATGGAAAGCCATATCTAACGTCCAGCCACTGAACTGTCTCATTATCTGGATTTTCAACAAATAACTGTCGAAAGGTCCTCCACCTAATAAGGGTGTCAGAGTCATGACCATTGTGCTCCCCCTCCAAAAAAATAAATAAATCATGGGTCCTTCCTGCTTTTTCAGCTGGGAAGCTACTTTTACTTTTTTCTGTCTGGTGGCTAAAATCCAAAAGACTTCTCTGTATTATCCCTGATAGCTCTAGTCAGGAATGCCTGTACATTATTCATCATGACTCCTAGCCAGGTGTGAAGCTTGGTGGCAAAGCTAAGACAGGAAGATGCCATAACAACAGCAGCATATAGTGAAACAGAGACTACATTTCCCAGAGGCCATATTAGTGAAGGCAGGTACAGGGCAGTTATCATGTTTATATGATGTACATGATAACTAGATGGAGTGAGGTCTTAGGAGGAGCTCTAGGAAGAGGCCAGGGTTCATATTATGTTCTTGGAGAAAATAATTTGGAGAATTACCGAAAGGTTAGAAGAAGGGCATATGCATGCCTGTAATCAGTGGAAACTGAAAGGAAGACTTGATTGTTGTAAATCTGTTAAGATAAAGTACATGTCTGGATGTTAAGATATGTGAAGTTATTATCTTGAAGTTGGAGGCCATGAACTGTTTCTTAACTGGAAGATGAGCTGTGTTAAAACTATGATTACTGCTCATTGCACTGGGGGAAAATTGGTGAACTTGTAGTAACTGAGGTTTCTGTTTATTCCTTATTTCCCACAATACTGAAAAACAGAGTTTGTTTTATTTTCATTGAATTTGAAAAGAAGCCTGCTATGCCAACATGTTATATTTGTGCTGACTTCTGCTTCCTGAAAACAAGGGAATTTTGTTTCATTTTGTTTACTGTACCTGCTCTTAAACTTGAACATATGGAGATTGTAACTAACCTTATTTAGAAAATGAAATGCACTTGCTACATTGGTTCTGGACTCAGTCATAGCTGGTCTCCACCTACCAAAGACCATCAATGTCATTGTCAGTTCTTAGCAGCTGACCCCTCTTGCTTGACAATCAATCCAGATCTTCCTAATCCAAAAAAAAGAAAAACATACACTCCTCACTATATCTTTTCTTGAACTGTCTGTGAAATATGGGTGGCATATGATTCCCATTTCCATTTCTCCAAATGTGTTTTCTTAACCAGTAATCTTAGACCTATCATGACTCTAATGAGACTGTATCCACCTCAGCTTCCATCTCTGGCCTACCTAATAGATCTAGGAGAAATGCCTATAAGGATCCTGAAGCCTTTACCCTACCTGATACTTTAAATCATTGTAGTTCACTACCTTATGACCAAGACAAACCACTGACATTGTCAGCAGCACTACATGAGTTACAGCTGTACTTCAGTAAGGTTACCCAAACAATGCTTCCTACATAATTAGCTGTTAATGAAGGTGAACAGGGAGCCATCCACCATAACTGCACCCTTGACCACCTACATGGCTGTCCCAGTCCTTTCCCTGCTGTCAAACAACTAGGTGACAAACCAACTAGGCCATACTAAGTCCAATTAAGGGAAGAGTGAGTACCGGCCTGTCAGATGAGTCGTCTAAGATGGATGCCAGACTAAAAATTTGAACTGGGCATGTCACGATTCAGTTTCCAGCAATGTTACTCAAACCAAAGAAATAAAAAAGCTCACCTATAGCTACCAATTTACCACACACAAAGTAAATTATCTGGGCATATCCATACTCAAAACTACTGATTTACAATGTCTTGAATAAACTATTTTACAACACTTATTGACATTTTAAGAGCTGCCATCCCTTTCATGTGAAAATAAATTTTTTCAAAGGGCAATTAATAAGGGCTGAATGAATGTGTTCTAATATAGACTTATTTAAAATAGAACTGGATGAGACAGTATATATGTTTTTAGAAATAAGTTATCCCCGTGGATTATCAGTTAAGATAGAGAATGAATTTTATAATGGATGGGGTACCAAATATTATCCACTTTTGGGATCGGAGGGCGATGTAGGAAATGAGACAGCCTTAGACAAAGGAATGAATAGCAGAGCAGCTCACATGAATTCTGTAACTGTTAAATGTGGTAGCACTGTTAATGAAGTTAAAATGATTATAAAAAATAACTGGAACATTTTTAAAATTGACACTGTTACTTGAACTGGTAGGGGAGACCACATAATTTACTTTTAAGACAGGAAATAACATTAAGACCTTAGTGGAAAAAACAAGCTATACTGGGAGAAATAGATCTCTACAGGGCAAATGGAGTTGTGGGGCATGCAACCAATGCCCTTTCATTTTACAAGTTGAAGTGATCTATATAAACAATACTGAAATTAATTTAGTAATAAGAAACGGTGTAACCAAAGCTGTTGTATATATTGCTGACTGTTTCACCTGCAATAATTTTTATGTCGGTAAAACAGACAGACACTTGCATAAACATATCTATGAATATAACTATGACCTAATGAGAATGTTTTTAAACAGTTCTTTATATAAACATAAAATGGTATGTAATGATTTCAAGAAATTAAGTTTGCAAAATTGGAAATTGTATCCCACAATGAATGAGGAGGTTTTTGGGAAACTATTTTAGAATACAGAGAATTGATCTGGTAGTTAAGATTAAACCCCTCCAACCTTTATAGTTTAAACAAACACATTTCAATCACTCCAGCATTAAAAATTAGAGCAGACAAATTATAAGATGGCAGGTAGTAATTTTATAAACCTTTAATACTGAATGTACACTACAATGATTTGATTTTTTAATACATTAGTTTTTTTTTATACCTGCTAAACTATTTACTAAATATTCTAAATATATTTAACACATTAAATATATTTATATAAGAAATTAAAGATTTTATGTTGAGTTTTTTATGCTGATGTTTTTACTGTTTTAGTGTTGTGTCTTTAATTTATTCATATTAATTAAAAGGAATGTTAAATGATTAATTGCATTATTCAAATGGACTGGATGATGGGAAAATGGTTCTGATGAAGCCCAATAACACAGAAAGAATGAAATATTAGTATAGTTTACTGAAGTACTTTTATTTTAGAGGACTCAGTGGACTGGCACAATTTACTGTAGCCTTAAAGGCTTTATACATAATTTGATTATTGGCTGATTGGTATGGTTTACACTGATATCTGAAGTAGTGGACTGATAAGTTTTATTTGATGTTCTTTTAGGACTGCATGTTTTGTAATGTTCTATATCAGTCTTGGATCTTACAAGTGGTATTGCACTACATGAGCTTTTTTCTTTTTTGGTTTGGGTAATGCACGCCTGATACCATTGACCCCCTAGATTATATGTCATTAAAAACTGGTCTATACATTACTGTAGCAATTCTCCTCACTCTAGCCTTGACATACACATAATTCCCCCAGAGCTGTAAACAAGTGCCTGGAACTGTGCCAACCCATCAATCACTTACCTGTAGGACTGAGTCAAGGACAATATAGTCCATTACTAAACTCCCTTTCTTTTAACAGTTAACAGTGGCTTAGCTCAGAATTTCCCTTTAATACTTTCACTGTCTATTTGCAAGTTTTATCTTTAGGATTCTGTACCTGAACCAGGATCCTGAGTACATTGTATACAGACAAATTCATAATACTGAGTAATGTCACAGTGTGCTTCTTTGAAGGAATGCCATTTGCCACAGAAAGAATGCACAGCTCTTTCTCTGTATACAAAGTGGATATGATGGTTGGTTTAAATTCTTGTGCTCTTCCTAGATGACACAAAGAAAACCTTCCTGCCACTCTTCTTCTCCTTTTGGTTTGTATGTTATATGCTTTGTAGAAAGTCATATAGAGACCAGACATACTGACTGAGGCCACAGTAACTCTGACCATTTACCGAAATCTATGCTCCGGAGCAGTCCCTTTATATATTAGTGCAAGATTTCATTTGTATAAGCTTACATACACAACTAAATACTCCACATGCACATATTTATTACTGAGGACATCAGCATAAATTTTGAATAAAAAGTGATATATTGCTGTCAAACATGGTTTTCTTTGTATATACCTGCTGATATTTTCATATATCTTTCTTTTCCTAAGATATGTAGTAGAATTTTTACATATGTCTCTCTCCCAAAATATTTTCTTACATTGCTAATTAAACTAATAGGACTATAGACTTAGAATTTGTTATGAATAAATGTATCACATTTAACTGGCATGTGATTATTCAGCAACAAAACATCTAAAAGGTCTCATCTCCAAACCAATATTCTTTGAACGTTAAAAAGCACAACAAACATTTTTATTTTATTTTTTCAGAGGAGATAGCACCCTGTATCTCAACAGTACAAACACACACACACACACACACACACACACACACACACACACACACACACACACACACACACATGTATATATAATATATGTGTATGCGTGTGTGTGTGTGTGTGTGTGTGTGTGTGTGTGTGTGTGTGTGTGTGTGTGTGTGTATTAATGTTTCTCTCTCTCTCTCTCTCTCTCCCTCTATATGTATATATATATATATATATATATATATATATATATATGTGTGTGTGTGTGTGTGTGTGTGTGTGTGTGTATGTGTGTGACATCTTTTACGTCAACTGTAGGTATAGTCAACAACTGTTTTGTTGACACAATTTGATTGACAAAAATGACTAAAGGGCTGATCAACAGTTGTATGAAAATGCTACAGTCCCAGAGTTGGGAAATGTGCCATTTCCCCAGTTTTACGCACTCTTGCAGTTGGAATATATAATTAGCTGGGGATGTGTGGGGAGGGTGCAAGGAAGTTATGCCTCAGAGTATGCACCGCCACACATTTGCTTGTTGTTCAATTATTTTATATCAATGTTAATTAACAATGATGATATCAACATTTGGGCATTTCAACCTTTTTAAGTACAGACACACACACACACACACACACACACACACACACACACACACACACACACACACACACACACACACACACACACACACACACACACACACACACACACACACATGGATCACTGGCACTCTGTGACTATTCTTTTTGCAAATAGAGTGCAATGTGTGCATATTACAATGAGTGATTGGTCAAGTGGATCTGTGATCATCTGTGTTGCATCAAAAAGAGAAAGTACAGCTAAGGAAGGTAAGTGCATGCTGTTTGGATTTAGTGTGTGTGTGTTTGTGTGTGTGTGTGTGTGTGTGTGTGTGTGTGTGTGTGTGTGTGTGTGTGTGTGTGTGTCAGTGTTTACAGGTTAGGATTAAAGCAAATGCTAAGTTAGGTGATATATTTTGTGTTGTATGTGTATAGGAGGTGAACATGTATGTGAGTTTTACAGATTAAGTTTAGAGTAAGGTTTAGGTATGGGAATAGCTTTAGTGTAGCATGTGTGTTTATGTATATGGTGTGTGCCTAAGACAGCTTTATGTACTGCCTGCTCTTCTAATGCATGATAACCCTAACTCTAACTCTTCCTGGTCTTTAATCCCAACGCTGTACTTCACCTTAGAAAAACACTTTCACCTGACACTACCGCTACACTCAGACACACACAACATACAGTAGCACACGTGAGCACCACTAAATCAATGCCCTTACTTTGCCCATATGCTAACCCTAACCTGCAAATACTCATACACTCACACTTCCACCCCAATGCTAAAACTTTCAGTATATCTGAAAGTTCTGTCATTAAAATCTCAAACCTGCATTCACCTTTTCCACATGCATTCAGTCATCCTTCTTTTGATATATTCAACACTCAACAATGAAAACATTTAACAAACTTCCCAAACTGTTCAGTCTGTCATATCTTTAGATTGAATAAAGAGAATCTCACTCACACACACACACACACACACACACACACACACACACACACACACACACACACACACACACACACACTATGCACAGACTTGGAAAGAGGAGGAAAAATGATTAAAAAATGCAAACTTCACCTTCTCACTCCTTCTCTGATTCTAAAAGCAATTGGGGCCATCAAACATTCAGTGATGATGTGCTGTGTGTTGATGAAGAGGCCACCTGCAGACAACGGGTTTTCTGAGTTACTCTGTTTCCTTTCATCTTTAAGTATTGGTCTTATTATAATTATCTTTACATCAGAAAGCATTATAGTATGCCATAGTCTGTTATTACTTAATTGTACAGAATGGACTCACAGCAATAACAACACCCTCATGGTCCCTTAGAGTTTCAAAGTGGTACAGTAACACATGGAGTGAGCCACTAAAAAGTAGAAGTAATAAATTCATGTGCCAACAGAAAACAAAACCTTTCAAGGAAGGGACCTTTCTTGCTCCCTAACTAGACAGTTTGTCATAATATCGGTCCTTACTGTAAATACATTTGCTTAGAAATTCATAATCTAAATAAATAGCCTGCAAAACAGCAGAAAGGCAATCTTATCCCTAACCTCATTGTTTTGTTGTTTTTGAAATAATGCTGTTTTTTTTTTTTGTATTTTATACAACAGTAGAATGCTTTTGATTTTTGATTGTTAACACTGAACTATTCAGCATTCATTAAACAAAATATTCCCCTTCATATTAATATAGTTTTATTTCTTCAACCAAATTAGAAGATTATGAGGTTAAACACAAAATATATGTTAGTGGCCTTTAGTAAAATGTGTTGGAAGTAAAAGTATAATGATTTCACTAATGAAATATTAAATTATGCAGCAAACTACACAATCCTTACATAGTGACAGTTAAGAAGTCCTTGAATACTAAAATCCTAACAATCTAAAATTAAACTATGAACATTTATGTAATATAAGTGGTTTCAAAGGTCTCCAGGTGCTGAATAAGGGTTATCAAAAGCTCAAGCATGTTTCCGCTATGACAGCTGTGTTCTGTAATCCACATTTGTTGTGCTGCATTTTAAAGTTTTATTGACATCAATGTGTATTCAAATAGATCTCTTAAAGTATCTTTATAGCAACTAGCAAAAAGTCAAAAGATCTCATCCCTTATACAGTCAATTCATGCAAAGTCAAAGTATCTGATTTTTTGATTGGCTAAAACATATACAAATTTCATTATATTCTTTATAGAGATACTACTATTTTAGACTTGGAAGTGTTTAGTCAGTTATACCAAGGCATGCCTAAAAGATGAACACTTTCCTTTTACTATAGCCAGAAGTAATGAGCCCATATATTAATTAACAGACAATTCTGCTATAATCTTGGATCTATTATCTAATGATTTCTGAGTCCAATCAGATTCATAAAAAAACATAACTAAATTCACCCATGTTCCTTTTAATTAAAATCACCAGTTGTTAATCATATACTGTGGTATGTGAAGTTAAATATACTTAGGAAAAGGGGTAAACACAGTTTAAGATGTCAGGCATGCCTCATCCAACCAATGCATTAAATGCACAGGATATTTTACATTAAGTATGATTAAAAATAAAAAATATGTATAATAATTTTACAGATATTGCATTTACTAAGCATAATACAATTCCCCATTGCAGCCAGGACAGAGCAATGCCAGGCCACCTAGAGTAAAGGAGATCTCCTGGCTATGGCTTTGCAGCCTTAGACTTCCTCTGAAATGTCCAGTATTGCCCATTACCATTCAGTGTTTTGAGTACTAATGCTTGCCTGTTGAGGGAAAGTTTAGTAATGCGTAAGTCTGGTGCTTGCTTTACACTGATAGGATGCTGATATGTAGAAGGGATTTTGAGACAGTATAATTCCACAAATGTTGAGATATTAAGAGATGATCACCAAAGTGCAAACAATCTCTAGTACAGATGGTACCTCGCCTACTTTACTGACAGATTTCAGACTAAGGTATAAAGCTTCATTTCTGTCATTACAGTCAGATGAAAAGTAGTTGTACTTTGGATGCTTGACTGCATATTTTTTGTAGTAGTTTCAGAGAGTGTTGCATTGCTGAAAGAGGTTGGGGAACTTAGTTGATTTACATTTGTCCCAAATTTTATCTCTGTTGTCTATTAAACTTTTTTTACAATTTGGTCTTCTATGACTAAGGTACCCGCGGTGGTGGTGCTGCAGTAGCGTTGTCGCCTCACAGTAAGACGCTGTCTGGTTCGATTCTCAGCTAGAGCGTCTTCTGCGTGGAGACATGCATGAATGGGCGTACCTTCGTTGAAGTTTGTGTGTCAGGGCTGGTAACCCGGCACGTAAAAATCAACTACCAATCATTAGCAGACCAGAGTTCCACTGTGGCGACCCCTAACTGGGAAAAGCTGAAAGACACAACAACAACAGTCTTCTATGACTAAGGTGCTTAACTCTGAAAGACCTCGGTGGGGGGGCTAACCAGAAGACAGATTAGGTCATACAGTTAATGATAGCCTCTATTGAGTCAATCTTTCTGCTCCACCTTATTTGAAGCTTTCTACTGTGATGTATCTGTGGGTAGGCAAAGTTTTAGGTGGTGACTGAAAAGAAAAGCTCACATGACAGTTACTGATGCAGTCAGTTATAAATCAGGAAGTAACAATGTCACAGGTGTGAGTGGAAAGACGTCAGTCTAAATACTTTCTTTACCAAGGCATTTGGAATGGGGACTAAATGTCTAATCCTGCATAATGTCACGTTTCATTAACCTCAAACCTTCTGTGTTTAGTCCAGCCTAGAATGTTTTGACAAAGTAATGATTTTATTTGGAGTGATGTACATACTGTCAAATTTGAGGGATTAGTGGTGACCTAGGGGAATGTTAATAATTCCCAGTCTTTGATAAACTGACGTTCACTGCCAAACAAGAAGTATTTAAGGTATTAATCATGAGCAAGGCAACACTGCCTAATCTTTTATGGGTTCTACCTTACCTGGATAGGTTACATCTTGGTGTGTTCACTTCATTTCATTCAGTATGAGAGTCACACTGGGTTTCATAAATGTGTAAGATGTCTACATTATGGAGTTGGATCCAAGCTTCAGTCTGTTCACGTGTGATACATATACTTTGAACACTCAAAAAAAATATGTTTTTTTTTTTCAAATTTAACTTGTTTGATGATTGAAATTTTGATGTTATGTCATTAAAAATGAAGTGTCATAAATGTATATATATATATATATATATATATATATATATATATATATATATATATATATATATATATATATATATATATATATATATATACTGTTATACTGTATAGGTACGTATGGAGCCACTTTCAATTTTCGAATTATGAATTACAGGAATACCAACCTTTACATTACCGAAACAAAAAAGCTGAAAGGTCAAAACATTGAACTTGTAAAATATCAAATCCCATAACACTGAAAAAAAAGCTGCAAACATCACTGAATACATCAAACATCCTATAAACTTCTATGAAAATAAATATTAAAACATCTATCCCAGATATCTAAAAAATTATAAGCCAAACAATATTGAAAGCATTTTGCATAAATCACCATAAACCACACTTTCAAACAAATAAAACTATATCAGTATTTTAATTTACAAGGTACAACTTCAAAACTTTTATTATAACTGCCGTTACCACCATACATTGCCAATTGTCTTTCCCTTTTTAATTGTCCAAAAGAACTTGTGCACACATCTCAAAGAAAACTACATTTTATTTTGTAAACCTAGTTTGCTTATAAGAAACATCGATACTGCCAGGATCATAATACGTAAACTGCTATCCACTGCTTGGATGTATGCAGCAGAAAATATTAAAGTAAAACTTCCACATTACAAGTAGCACCATACAAACAAAAGAAGAAATTAAATCATTTTAAACTAATATTTGACAATTATAGGAATTGTTTTTAATGTTGATGTAGGAGGCAAGGACCCCACATCCCCTGCAGATTATATATAACAACTCTGAGTTTACACTTGAGGGAAAGGGTAGACTTACCAATATGGACTACATCACAATCTGCATACACAAATATAAGGTAGTTTGGTGTTGTAAGATGCC
The DNA here is from genome assembly GCF_019279795.1 of Protopterus annectens. Classification (NCBI taxonomy): domain Eukaryota; kingdom Metazoa; phylum Chordata; order Ceratodontiformes; family Protopteridae; genus Protopterus; species Protopterus annectens. The sequence goes on along the minus strand of NC_056731.1, from coordinate 1,201,108,265 downwards.
ATGCCAATTTTCATTGTTGTGACCTTTTGACTTTTTCGGCTCAGTAATATAAACGTATGTATTTCTGTAATCTGAAAATTAAAAGTAGAGCCATACAGATAGACAGATAGATAGATATACATTATTACAGCAGAATGTGGCTATCTCCTGAAAACAAGCTTGATGACTCCTACTTGCCATCATCAGTAAACTACAGTTTGGATATCATTTTGTATATTTTACAGGTATGTCCTTAAGGGGTCATTTGCATATATCCCATAGGCCTCTACTACATTACGTTTATGGTATTACACAGAAACGACATTAGCTTGGATGGGTCTTCCTTGCAGTTTTTAATGAATAGTTTGCCTATGTTACCACTTTACCCTTTCACTTGGATGTTATTTGGGATATTTTGCAAGTAATCTAATATTTATGGGCATTAGGCTTGATTTTAAGCTCTGTGTTTCTAAAGTGTAGGCAAGCAGTCCAATTACATTGTATTGACAAGGTCAGAAGAAGACTGAAACATGGCATATCAACAGCTACCCATAAACCCTTTAAAATTAAAATGTCACAGACATTCAGAAGTCATGTAGCTGAAATACTGGTTTGTCCTTAAGGGATCATTTGCACATATCTCTATTTAAGAGATATTACACTGAAGACACTACTCTTTGGTTTGGAATATATATATATATATATATATATATATATATATATATATATATATATATATATATGTGTGTGCATGTGTGTATGTGTGTGTGTGTGTGTACACATTATATACACACACACACACATATATATATATATATATATATATATATATATATATATATAAATATATACACACATATACATATATATATATATATATATATATATATATATATATATATATAGATAGATAGCTTAAAGTTTGAACACTTAGACATCACAAAAAAGTACAAATTACAAAGATTCAAAAAACAAAACATGCAAAAAGAAAAAAAATATTTTTGCAGGAGCACCCCATTTGTGAATGGTTGTGCCCCCACTCCCCCTGCTACTTATACATATCAATACCAATATCTCACTATAGTGGAGAAAGGGCAAATTCCTGGACCCTACTGTACCTCAGTCTCACATATTCACATACCAGTAATGTACAGAAAGCTCATTGTCAGATTCTTTAGCTGGTATATCAAGTGCTCAAAATGTTGACAGTTGAAGCATTTACACCAACATGTATGTATATATATATATATATATATATATATATATATGTGTGTGTGTGTGTGTGTGTATACACACACACACACACACACACACACACACACACACATAGGTTTGGGGGATTGAGGGCCTTTCCCCACACATTGAAGGGTGCAAGGGACTTAGTCACCTGTAATAAATACAGTTTGTTGTGATAAACAATTAAAGTGTTGTTTGAGAAGTCACCTGCCAATGTTTTAGGGTTTTTTATAATGAGATGTTTATTAAACAAGGTAAGATTATTCACAGTAAACTCCTTTTTAAAGCCCAAAGTATAATTGTGGTAAAACATGACATAATGTCTTCAAGCATGGACTTTTCTACAAATGGAGTGCATATCATGCATGCATTATATACTATAATCAATGGTACTGGAATCTGTGACATATAGTAAGCTAAAGACAAGAAATGAGAAAAAAATTAGTATATAATCTTTGTGACTTTTTGTGACTAGAAGGGTTAGAAATTCCCAAAAAACGTTTATTCTAAAGTAATATTCCTCAATGCCACTTTTAAATGGTTTAGTAATATAAGTAATATAGTCTGAAATTATTTACTTAACAAATGTATGTAGTTTAAGTAACAAATTTTTATGAATTGTGAAAATGTCTTTACTGTAATACACATGCAAATATACATGCACTCATGCAAAACACATTCATACAAAAGGTAACAGTGAATACCCATCCAATATAACCTACAAAAACATCATTGTGCAACAGTTAGCACACTGTTTGTAATAAAATGACAACTGTTATATTTATTAACATCAACATATAAGAAGGAAAGAAAAATAGCTTGAATCCTGTAAAAAAAATAAAAAGGTCTGACTACACTGAAAAATCTATGAATAACTGCAAAATAACAACACAAGTTTTCAGCTAGTTAGGGGGACAGCGGAAAACCACACTGCAGAATTGTTTAGGATCAATGCTAGGCAACTAATCACAAGGATCATAAGATGCCTCGCCTTTCAATAGACACATTTAAAATATGTTGCCTCTCTTTTCAAGCACTTAATAGTGCTTGCCTCCCAAACTGAGCAGGGATGCACATGACAATCCGGGAGTAAATCTGTGTCTACACATCCAGTGTCAAGCCTAACCATACAGATAGTCAAAGAAGTACTCTGTTTGACCTGCAGTAATAACTTATTCCATAGGCTGGGAATACATTGAGAACCTATCTATCCACTGAGTCTTGTTTTTTGTCAATGTACATTTAGGCCTCTTGTGTTGGTAATTGTAGAGCCACTGGTTTTCCAAAAAAAAACAAAACTGAAAATGCACAGGTGCTCTATTGATGTGTGACAGCTGCAATTCTATCTCTTTTTTTGGTTCAAATATAAACCATCAAAAGACAGAGAGAAATGTTTTGGAGCTTGGCATTGTCTAAACGAACCAGTCAAAGACAAACCTTCAGTCTTTCAATGGTTCAGGAAAAAGCCAGTACCACACAGTGAAAATGTCTCCATGTTTACTGTGGATCTTGTAAGTCTATATATTTTTGTGTGTGGTGTGCATGTGACAGAAGCGTAACTAGTTCAACCAGTGTTTTGGACCAGTACTATGAATCAGCTCCCCACCCCTCATCTCTTCAAGCAAAGAGCAAAAATAAAAAAAAAGCAGTTAGATAAACCACCACATTTTCCAGATTTTCCATTGAAGAGCAAAAAAATAAATAAATAAATTGACTTTCCTTCTACTGCCAGGCCATCCAGGTGGCCAGTTGTATGACACTGCCCAAGCCATTCAGGTCCTCTTTCTGTACCTGCACCCAATCCTCCTTTAGCATATTTTATAAAAATATAAATAAATAAATCATTCCTTCTTCTTTTAAACTGTAGCAAATAGTTACTGCAATTTATACGTTGCCTGCATGGAACACTACAGCACTCAAGTTTTATTGAAAAAAAGTCTTCTTTTTAAACTATAGCAAACTGCTTGCTACAAATGTAGCAAACCATTGTTACAGTTTATACCCTGTCTGCATGGAGCACTTTTTTAGTTTTAAACTGTACCAACTAAATTTCCTGCAGTTTAAACCACAAATGAAGCCCTACAGTGTTCAGATTTGGCCACAAAAGCAATACCAGTTTTTAAAAGCCAGAATTGATTGGGAAAAGCTGATCGCGCCCCCAACACTTTGTGCCTGGTACAGTTGCCCCTCTTGCGTTGCCCTAGCTATGCTAGTGGCATAAGAGCACATTTGCATGTGTGTGCTTGTTTCCTCAGGTAGAAGGTGTAGCAACTCTTCTCCTCAGGATTGCAGAACACCTCAATATTTTCTGATATTTTTACCTTTATAATTCTTGTAAAATGCTTTGTTCTCTAGTAAGTTACTATGGATTACAGGCAGCCACAAATGATAGCCATTTGCAATTCATAGTTTTTATTGTTCAGAAAATGTGTGTTGATTGAAAAGCTGTTGAGTTATTAATTTTTATGTGAATTAGACTAAATTGTCTGCCTACCTCTCATCAGTCCCTAGCTTTGCAGGATGTTTCTGATATTGCTTCATGTTTTTGCCATCTCTTATTAAACTTGATTTTCTTGTGGTAAATCACCAAGGATTACAATTAGTCAGTAATGCCAGTCATTAGGTTCATAGTTTATTGTTCAGAAAATGCATGTTGTTGCAAAAACTGCTGCACTGTTAACTTTTTAAGTAATTTAGACTGAGTTGTCTTATGTATGTCTGCCTCACATCTGTCCTTGATTCTGAAAAATGTTTCTGATATTGTTTCATATTTTTCCATTCCTCATAAGACTTGATATTCTCTAGTAAATCACTAAGGATTATGGTAAGCCAATAATACAAACCATTAGCGTGTCATAGTTCTCATTGTTGAGAAAATGCAGGTCTGTGCAGCACCTTTTATTCAGTTAACTTTTTAAGTGGATTAGAGTCATCTGCCTCTCATCTGATCCATATTTTGCAAATCACATCTGATTTTGCCTCATATTTTTGCACTGTTCCTCATTGAATTCTTCTATTTATGATAAATCACTAAGGACTGCAGTCAGTCAGTTCTGCATATCAGTCAGTGTTTTATAGTCCTTACTGTTCAGAAAATGCATGTACATGCAACACCTGTTATTCTCTTAACTTTTAAACTGAATTAGAGTTGGCTGGCACTTAAGTCTCTGAGCTGTTAAACCCTTATTCAAAAGTACAGGGTTTGATTTCTTCCACTTCCATTTGCCTACTGTGTGACTTTGAGCAAGTCTCTTAACCAGACAATGCTCCAAAGTCACCCCTTAAAAGAGACACTTTGTCCACTGGGTTTATCTGGTTAATAAATAAATAAAATAAAAATTAATAATATTTAAAATGTGCCCCTCTTCGGGCCTTTGCCGCCCAATATTTTTGGATTGTCAAGAATTATTGAGGAAAGAAGCTGAGAGGCATTTAAGGGTATTACAAATATAATTTGGGGGAATTCTGGCAAATTTTTCAGTTTTGCAGTCATTAACTAATGACAGGTGTGTGAGTTTCAGACTTTGTCTCCTTCAGAAAATGCAAACACAAAGCTTGTTATTCTATTTACATTCTAATTATTTAAGAAAAATATTTAAAATCTGTTCTTATTAATTTTGTGCGTTTGTATATGATTATTGAGCTAAGAAGTTGTGACAACAGAGATGATTTGCAATGGGCTGTACTGTATGGTTCTGACAGAAAAGAACTGAAATACATGTCTAAACCATTACTTTATAATACTGCTCTGACAGCAGTGAGCTGAGATACATTTCTGAGCCATTATTTATGTATTTATTTATTCAGTGGATCTCAAGCAGAAATCCAAAGTGTACAGTCATACAAGTGGCTATAACTGGTGACATCTGTCTATGTATTTGTGTTTGTACAAGCTTGCATGTATACCTTTCAACAAGAAATCTGGACAAATCCATCAATAATGGGGAGGGCAAAGGCCCAAAAACAGGGACACTTTTTAAATATTGCTCTTACAAATTTAGAAAATTGATAGAATTACAAGTTTTATATTAGCATGACTTTTCTGAAAGGTTTGAAATCTGAAACTCAAATGCCTGTCATTATTTTCTGACTTTAACCCTCAATGATTTGCCAGTGAATTTCCAGAAAACCACAATTTTTATCAGAAATGGTCCCAAAATATGAGGAAAAAAATCTGGACATTCTGTGAAAATCTGTACAGTTGAGAATATGCTTGCATGTTTGTGTGTGTGTGTGTGTGTGTGTGTGTGTGTGTGTGTGTGTGTGTGTGTGTGTGTGTGTGTGAGACTCTTCCCCAGATTCTGTAAGCCTTGCACGGCATTCAGGATTAGTGCAAGAGCTCTACAAGGCAATAAATCTGCCATGCAATCCAGGAATAGCCTGTAGGGGTGTGCATAAGTGCTCCTGCACTAGTCCTGCATGGACTCAGCCCCTGTATGCAAATTACCCCATTTGCAGGAGAAATCCATGCAAATGAGGTGAATTTGCAAACTAGGAAGCTCAAAACTGGCTGTGCCAGACTAGTGTAATCTGCAGAAATGTACTCCGCTAGTAACAGAGTACATTTCTGCAAATTCCAAAACGGAGCCATGACAGCTCCAAATAAAGGGTGCATATCATCTAGGAAATATGCCAATGGCCAAGTATAAGGCCAATGGCATAGAAAACAAGTGAAGAAAAATAAAAAATCAACTTTTTTTTTTTAGCTGATCTCGGCTGTTTAAGAGTAGGGCAGTGGCACGCAAACGGGATCGGGGGTAATAAGAAAATAAACCTAAAAAAAGCATTCTAACTAAATTCACATTATAGTCAATAGCAGGCAGAAGACAACATGGCCAGTGAATAGTGGTTGCCAAGGGGGGAGGCTCAATGTGAGACATGTAATGTATTAGCAGGTAATGCTATGCAAATGAGGAGAATGATACTGAATCCCAGATTTCACCAGCATGCTAGTCAGCTCCCAACAGTGTAAGAGCAGAAATAGCTTGGTGCAAGCCTAGGAGTTAGCTGACATCATAGGGGTGTGTGTCAAACATACTGTAAGCGGATTGGAGCCCTGTGGCTCAGGTTTGCTCCTAGTTTAGCACAGCTAGGCAAGGGGGTGTGTCGGAGGCTGCCTAGCACTCTTTATATTGCCTAAGCATGCCACACACTGAGTTTTAAAGAAAAAAAACTAAACCAGGAAATAGCAGCTTTGTGCACATTTGAGCACTGTGTTTGCACGGTGCATCCCTGGGCTTAAACAGGAAGGCAATAGGAAGGGAAAACAGCAGTAGGAAGGTAATCTAAAAGAACTAGCATAACTGGCAGGTGAAATGTATCAGAATCAGCCACTTACACAGGCAGCAGACCAGACCAGCCGAGAATGCTACTATAAACTATGCAAACACCTTCCCCTCTGGTTTTTTCCCATACTCTACACCACCGGCTCATGCAAGTAGGGAAGTTTTAACAGAAAAAACAACAAAATGATAGGGGCTGCATTAGCTATCATACAACAAATTGTGGAAGAGGCTGAGGGTGGTGAGGATGTGAATGCTGTCGACCAACCCACAGTGAGAAGATGGAGAAGAGTGTACAGACCCAGGGTAACCTACCAAGGGCTCATAAGCTGGAGATAGTGGAGCACCATAGGGTGGACAGGGACCTCCTACAGCAGATTGCTGAGCTGTGCTGGCCACGCCTGACACACAGAACTAACAGAGGGGAACCCATCCCAGTGGATACCAAGGTATGTGTAGGCCTAAGAATATCAGCTACAGGTACCTTCCAAATGCCAACTGGGGATATGATGGGGACCTCACAGGCATCAGCATCCAGGGTACCCCACCAGTTCCTGGATGTCATGTCAGCACATGCCAGTGAGCACGTATATTAACACCCATTGGCCAGCAATATAAAACTGTTCCACCAAATAGCAGAATACCCTGAGGTAGTGGGTGCTATAGACTGCATGCACATATGCATCAAAGCACCACCCGATGAGTGGGGTTGGGTCTACATCAACTGCAAGGGCTTCCCCTCCATCAACTGCCAGGTCATGTGCGATGCCCAGGGCATAATAATGAGGTGTGTACTGGCTGACCTGGAAGCTGTCACGATTCCCAAATCTGGCATCTGATGCAGCTGTACCACAGATTTGCCAATGGGGACATCCCTGATGGTCACCTAGTGGGGGATGCTGGATACCCATCAGAAATGCACACACCTGAACAAGAACTGCATAATGAGGCACACGCACAGACCAGAATTATAATGGAGCATGTGTTTGGGATGCTCAAGTTCTGGTTTCGGTGACTGGACACATCCGCTGGAGCCTTGCAGTACTCACCAGCTACATGTACCTAAATCATCATTGTATGTGCTATGCTACACAATATGATCCTGTGAAAACAGCCGTAGCAGGAACAGCACAGGCAGGGCCACAGCCCCCCATCATTGCCAAGGCCTGCACAGGCACAGAGTGACTCAGAGGAGGAACAACCTGAGCCTGCCCCAGTAGGCAGAAGGAGGCATGCCCAGTATGCCCTGACCTTGGCAAAGAGGCAACCCATAGCACATACACTGACACAGGAGGGACCTAGGGAATAACAACTCTCTCTGACTCTCAGATACATTAAAAGGGATGCCAAACATGACATTACCTGTGCTCAGCCATGTGTAGGGAGTGTACCATGTGCATCCGGCATAGGCAGCCCTGCAGCACCACCTTCTGTACTGGGACACCCCCAAGGTAAGTGACTCACACATGTCAGTCTGAGAGGTTCATATACCCAACAACAGTCTCAGCCAGCAGTACAGGTATAGACAAATACAAACAAAGGCTGTGCTGTGGCGTTTGAATGATGCCTATGGGTAAACCCCCCCCCCAGGCCTACACAGACAGACTACAGCAGGTCAGGCAATGGGATGTTGGTTCTGAAGGTTAGGAAGTCAGAAACTAATATGTAGGTCAATCATAGCTAAGTCCTGTAGTACACTAATATGCCTCTAGTCAGCATGTTAGGTTAGAATACAGAATGAAATGGAGTACCTGACATACCAGTACAGTCATGGCAAATGTGTACAGGTGTCAAGTGTGCCCTCCCCATCCTACGTAGAAATGTAGTAACAGTCAGGTGTGCCCCCCATCCTGTGTAGAAATGTAGAAGCAGTCAGGTGTGCCCCCCCATCCTGTGTAGAAATGTAGAAACAGTAAGTGTGCCCCCCCATTCCTGTGTAGAAATGTAGTAACAATCAGGTTTGCCCTCCCAATCCTGTGTAGACATGTAGAAACAGTCAGGTGTGCCCCCTGCAATCCTGTTTAGTAATGTAGTAACAGTCAGGTGTGTCCCCCCTAATCCTGTGTAGACATGTATAAACAGTCAGGTGTGCCCCCCAGTCCTGTGAAGGAATGTAGAAATAGTCAGGTGTGCCCCCTCCCATCCTGTGTAGAAATGTAGAAACAGTCAGGTGTGCTCCCCCAACCCTACTTAGAAATGTAGTAATGATCTGATGTGCCCCCCTAATCCGGTGTACACACATTGTAACAGGCAGGTATGCACCCCCCACAGCCCTATGTAGAAATGTAGTAACATGTATGTGTAGGTATAATACCAGTGGAGCACAGATGCACAGAGGTGGCCAAGATAGCAGGATAGGTTGTATCATCTGCACAATATGCGGGTATGTGTGTGTTAGGTCGGTGTGTCTGTCATATTGTGTGAGAGTGGTTGGTATGTATGCATGTTGAGGTAAGACCTGGTGGCCATTGCCCACTACCGCTGATGACAGGGACAAGTCCTCACAACTGCAGTGCCAAACACAATACCCACCAGTATAACACAAGTTAGCAGTAAGCCATTGCAAATGTATAGTTGTAATATGTTTCACCATCTGAAAGACTGATATGGCATGGCTATTGGGCTAGATATACAAGCAGTGCACAGGGGAAAGTACCCCAGACATACAGTATATATTGTGTCACTGTGAAATGGACACACCCTTGGAATAGTACATACAGGTATACATCACATTATCTGGTCCTGTAGTAGAGGATACTGGTGTTGTCTGCCCAAACACTCGCAGATCAAAAAGGAAGTAGGACTGATGTATTGGGAAACAGCTGATGTACCTGCACATGCAAGCATAACTGGAATGCCCAATGCATATCTGTGTGTCAGATGCAAGTAGTGTCCATAGCACACATGCACCCAGCTCACGCAAATACCACCCACAGCTACCTCTCTGGTCGTACCCCTGCTGTGGGGAATGGGTACAATATGACACTACCTATATATGGCAATAGCAAAAAAATGCAGCATGCAGTGCAGGTGTCCCACACAGGTGTGTCACCAGCTATAGATAGCACCCTGCCAGCATCCACACCACCTGATCAAGACTGATAGAAGGTATTGACATGAACACTTAGCACACCTACCCTGTCACCCCAGGAGAATATACTGTATGGCGGTCTGAGACTGTAGGACTGACAGAATGCAATGGCTTGCCACATTTGTCCCACATCAACACCTAATGGCCCATAGGCCTCTGCCAATAACCTGTGTCTCACACGTACTGCCAATGCATGTTATGTCATGGACACCCAAATAACAACACAACACACTCCACATACTCCATATGCAAGGCCATGTGGACAAACCACAGTAACATGTCCACCATGTCCCACTGCATGAACTGTAGACCAACACCAACACACAGCTGTGATGTGGTGATAACCATAGGAAAAGTATCAGAGAATGTATGCATAATGTAAGGAAGAGGAGAGAATAACAGGGGGGGGAGAGCGTGGGAAGCATGGAATGTGCAAGGTCTGACACAAAGCTGTGTGCACACACAATCCCTGGCTGTAAACAGGCTGTAAACACATAAATGGGTGGCTACATACCTTCCCATACTCCACAATAGGGGTAATGTCCTGACTCATGGCCCCTGCCTCTGGGTAACCTGTGCGAATCTGTACAGCTGTGAGGTATTGCCATAGCTATATAAGGCCATACTGTCATGTTGATGGATGTACAAGTATGGGATCCTCTGCCAGCACTGTACCAAGGTGTTGAACTGGATACACAGACCCAACAGCAAGTGTCTGGAGCTCCTCCTCTAGGATGGCATAACCTACCATGAATATGTAGGCATTTGCCCACAATACTGCACACAGCTGCAGTCACCCTTGTCCCCCAAGATATCACTGTGGGCAGGAATCTCCACTTGACAGTACACGAGGACAGAAAACATCACAGTGTATAACAGTACACATGTCTGAATATCTCTGCTAATAGCAGTACCATGTAGCTGAAGCAACACAGACACAATCACCTACAGTACACACTATCCCCTGCACACTTTGTCCCCATATTGCCAAATGATCGACGGATACCCTGCAGAAACAGTTTGCTACCTGTAGGTGTACAACACAAAGGTTTGCACTGGAGTACAAACTACCTGGAATCAATCCACACATTCAGTACAGAAGGGTATACTGGGCATGCTCACACACTTAGAAAAATGAAGGCAATGTCAGGCAACAACATACTGAAAGGTCATACTGGGCATGCTCACACACACACATGAAGCCCATGTCTGCAAACAACAGTGGACCAGACATATCTGGCAGTTGCAGATGTTAGTGTAGACACTCCTCAGTATGCACCACTCATGCTGTGCACACACAGTGGATAGGAATACAGACATATATCCAAGGACAACACACTTTAATAAGCCAAAAGTAGACATACATAGATGTGTGGAAGAGAGTGACTGTGACAAGGAGCCATCCAGGCCTGTCCCACCCAGCACACAGCCAAATGGCTAAAACCCCATGAGATTCAGATGTCACTCACTGTAGATACTAGCCACCGGTATCTGCCAGCATTACAGACTATGTGGTGCAAGTGCTAGTTGTGCAACATGACTGTACAAGGAAGTAGTCATCTACCAGCTGTATATACATACCTGTGGAATATGGCCCTGCGTGTGCCCGCATGTGGTGTGTCAACCTCTAGATGAATGGGTTATGGCCCATACACACACATTGCCCTCCCCATAGCCCTACTATCACAAGCCTGCTGAGGTCATCCACAGTGAAATACACCTTTGGGAAAATTGCAACCCAGTAATCTCTGTGGTGCGTCCTGGAACTGCATACTGCTGTAGTGTGATAAACTAGTTAGGTAGTTCTAATCCCAGACTTGGCAGCTGTGTGTGTGTGTCTTTCTCTGTCTGTGTAGAGAGCAATGCTTTTTAGGCTAGAATTCAAATGCCCAACTTTTGCAAGGATGCTGATGTCATCCACCTGGAAATACACCTTTGGGAAAGTTATAGCCCAGTAATCTCCATGGTGCATCCTATAACTGCATACTGGTGCATCCTATAACTGCATACTGCTGTAGTGTGATAAACTAGTTAGGTAGTTCTAATCCCAGACTTAACAACTGCGTGTGTGTATCTCTGCTTGTGTAGAGAGCAATACATTTTAGGCTAGTCACATGCACTACAATTCAAATGCCGTACTTTGGCAAGGCTGCTGATGTTATTCACTGTGAAATACACCTTTCAGAAAACCATAACCCAGTAATCTCTGTGGCACATCCTATAACTGTGTACTGCTTTAGTGTGATAAAATAGTTAGGTTGAAGTTCTAATCCCATACTTGGCAAGTGTGTGTGTGTGTGTGTGTGTGTGTGTGTGTGTGTTTGTGTATGTCTGGCTGTGTAGAGAGCAATTATTTTTAGGCTAGTCACACTCACAACACTTCAAATGCCCTACTTTGGCAATCCTGCTGTCATTCACTGTGAAATACACCTTTGGGGAAAGAGTAATCCAGTTATCCCCGTGGTGTGTCCTATAACTGCTTTATGCTGTAGTGTGCTCTAGAACTCTGGTAGGGGTTCTATCCCCACCCACGGCAGTTGTGGATGATTTGTGTGTGTTTCTACATCTGTGTAGGGAGCAATGCATTTTAGGCTAGTCACACTCACTACACTTCAAACGCTCTACTTTGGCTATCCTGCTGATGTCATTCACTGTGAAATACATCTTTGGGGTAGGAGTACTCCAGTTATCCCTGTGGTGCATCCTATAACTTCTTCATGCTGTAGTGTGATATAGAATACTGGATGGGGCTCTATCCCCTCACATGACAGCTGCAAATGTTTTGTGCATGTTTCTATGTCTGTGTAGGGAGCAATGCATTTTAGGCTAGTCACACTCAGTACACTTCAAATGCCCTACTTTGACAATCCTGCTGATGTCATTCACTATGAAATACACCTTTGGGAAGATGTGCTCGAGTTATCCCTGTGGTGTGTCTTATAACTGCTTCATGTTGTACTGTAATATAGAAATCTGATAGGGGTTCTATCCCCACACGTGGCAGTTATGGATGTTTTGTGTGTGTGTTTCTATGTCTGTGTAGGGAGCAATGCATTTTTGAGTAGTCACACTCTCTACACTTCAAATGCCCTACCTTGACAATCCTGCTGATGCCATTCACTGTGAAATACAATTTTGGGGAAGTAGCACTCCAGTTATCCTTGTGGTGTGTCCTATAACTGCTTCATTCTGTAGTGTAATATAGAACTCTGGTAGGGGTTCTATCCCCACACATGGTAGTTGTGGATGTTTTGTGTGTGTTTCTATGTCTGTGTAGGGAGCAATGCATTTTAGGCTAGTCACACTCACTACACTTCAAATGCCTGACTTTGGCAATCCTGCTGATGTCATTTGCTGTGAAATACAGCTTTGGGGAAGAAGTACTCAGTAATCTCTGTGGTGCATCCTATAACTGAATAGTGCTGTAATGTAATAAACTAGTTAGGTAAAAGCCCTAATCCCAGACATGATAGGTGTGTGTACGTGTCTGTGTCTGTAATTCGTATCCTGTGTGGAGGTGGTTGTGAGTGCGTAACAACTGAACTCAATGGGGGGTGGGTTTTGCAAACTTCTTATATGGTGGCCCTAGTATATATCACAATGTCCACCATACAGGGATAGCAGATGTGAAATAGCCAAGAGGCTGGGGTGCAAATCCATACACCTACATATGACATCAAGGCCAGGAGAACAAAGTGGGCAACCCTAGTATTACCCAGAGAACACTCACAACCCATGTCTCATACACACACACACACTTGCCTAGGGAACAGCCACTATGTTGGTATTACCCTGCATATTGCCCACTCATGGTAACCATGGTGTGATTGCAGTGGGCTACAGTGGGCATGGCACCCCGACCATCAGTCCAATAGGCACTGGACACCTGCAGCACCCATGGTGCCATCAAGTGTGACCCACAAAGGACATACCATGCCTGAAAACATGCCCTGTATTGACAGATGCCACTGACACCAGGGAATACCGGTATTATGCTATCAATGTAGGTGCTGGGTCAACCTGCCACCCATTCACAGTTCCTGCTACATGAGGCCAGGTCTGGCACATTTTATGATAATAATCTGTGTACACAACATGGGCCAGACACTCCAGGTACAGTTCCACATGTCACTGTACATGCGTGTGGGAGATGTGCACATCCCAGACACCGTCTATGTCATGGAATAAGGAACACATACATGGCAAGCAATGCACAGCATTGGCCACACGCAATAGTCACCCATTTGACTGGATGGTGAATACAATATCCACCTGTGTGGTCAAATCCAGCCACTACACCCCTGAGCCACAATGCAGACCATTGTCATGTGGCCTGATGCCAAGGTATACCCATCACCTAGCTTTGTATAGCCATCTGGCATAGTCGACCACTGCATACCCATGAAGCGATGCACCCATGCATGTCAGTACTGGCACCCTGTGTCTGTGTGTGTGTGTTGTATGATGCGTATGACCACATTCACACTCACAACAACCCCCATTGGCATACTGAAGCATGCTGCCTGATGTCAGACACCTCCACATACCCTTTGCCCATATAACGTCCATATGACCCCTGAGGTGGATGTGATACCTGCACAGTAATGTGTTGTGGCAATCCCACTAGTGATGAGTTGTATTCCTGGCCCTTCCAAGTGTGTCAATGTGTGTGTGTGTCCCTGTGAGAATGTGACTGTGTTGACGCTGGCACCTGTTCATGCAGACAGGCGCGTGTACTACACCTACTGTATAGCTACCATATCCCTGTTGCAGATGTCACTCATCATCAGATATACGTTTTGAGGGCTTCTCAATGTGTAACCTATGTGGCGCATCCAATAACTGCATAGACATGTGCTAACACTATATAGTCATTAGGGGTTTGATACCCTGTACTGGTAGGTGTATGACACAAACATGCTTATGTTTTCCTCTCCCACCTCTCCCTAACTTTTCTTTGCCTCTGTCTGCTTCTCTCACTCCCTCCCTGGTGGATGTGGAGACTTTTACCTGCTTTGCTTAGGCAGCAGCATGTGCATTTTAAGTGTTGCTCATGATCAGCTGATGGTGTCTGCATGAATTACAGCTCTTCTCTAGCTGATTGCATGTGGAACAGCTGTGATAACATTCCCATAGCCAATTGCATGGAGGCACACTCCAATATCTAGGAACATCATGTTGGTGTTGGGCCTTTACATGCACTGTGAGTAGGAACTCTATCCATTGTTTGGCAAAGAGCATCTCAGATGGATTGGGGATCTACCTCCAACAACATACACTGTGGAAACAGTGCAACACACAGGAGGGGGATGTGCCTGACCTGACTACAGACTGTAAGTGGTGCTAAACTGCATTTGGAGTCCTGTTGGTTTAACAGGGTGTGTGTGGATATGGCTATCCTACATGTTTTAATAGCTGCCATGTCAGTGCTATGTTAATGAGGAAACCCCCATCTGTAGGGTCATCTGCAGACTGGGCAGTGTGTGCTGCCTTTTGTTTCATGTGTTACCCACAGAGCACCTCTCTGTAAACTGCAGAAGGTCATGTGAGGATTGCAGTCTGTAGATGGTGACAGCCGTGAGAGTTACTGACTTCATATCTCTCATAGGACATATGTTACAACAAACCCTGTTACAACAGTAAATGTATGAGGGTATCACATCAATATGTCAATATTGGCCCTGTGTATGTGCCTCCAGCCACAACTCTGTCAACCTTTGTATATATGTCATGCAGTAAGATGTGCATATGTGCTGTACACCATAATTACTGTCATCATATCTGATAACAAGCCAGTGAGATATCAGACTGCTACACATGTTATGTGTAGTAGGGGTTATATTTTATAACATAACCTGGACATTCTGTGGTTGTGTGTACAGTACTGAGGTCTGTGTACTAATGATGATTGTCAACACTGTGTGTATTGTTAATATGTACTTTGGCCTGTGTACAGACTGTGGTAGATGTCATTGTTCTTGGTCCTGTTCTATCTGATGTTACATGCTGCTCCACTGTATGTTACCCTATCGGCTTACATGTTTGTAAGGCCATAGACACACATGTCCCATAACACAGACAGGCTTCGGACCACACTGTGTAATGGTCCAGTATATGTAGGGTTAATGTGTGACTGGCACATATGAGATGGTGTTGAACAGATAGTCCATATACTCTAATATTACACTAGCTTAGCATATGTGGCTGTGTTCACATTGGTTGCGGTTATGCACTTTCACATAGGTGTACCATACTCTGTGCTGTGACATGCCTGTAGAGCTTGCTATACATGCTAGTACATGTGCATTACCCCATAGGAAATGAAGGTCAGTGTTGAGCCAGTCTGCTGTAGCCTGCACAGTGCATTGTTATATGCCTAGCAGCTTAGTGTACTTACCCAGTGAGATGTCATGTCCAGATACATGCCAGATGTACTGCTGCTGGGCCACCATAACAGTCATGTATGTCAAACAGAGCAGTGGGATGCTGTACAGATGTATGTCAATATCTAGTGGCTAGTATGTGGCCATGTCACCTCTGTACCAGTGGTTATCATGTGTCAGGACAGACAGGAGTGTATGAATGCATAGCCTATTGGGGCAAATGTATACAAGTAGTTACATGTTACACCCATCTACATGGCTGTTAACATCCACAATGTCAGGCTTGGTCTACATGTCTTGCACTAATGGGTTCTGTGTATACCTCTGAACTGTCCATAGTGTATCAGACTGTCCACATATATTGGCCAATATCTCTGCTGTAGTCCTCAGGAGCATTACATGCTAGCAGCGGTACTGTATTATGATGTCCTTAGGATATCTGTCAGTAGCCAATGGTGCACATGTTAAAAGCAGATGTGACCTCCCACACACATCAGGTCTACGCTGCCTTAAGGTATCTAGATGTAGATTACCATACAATCCACCTTGGGTAAATGCAGACCTACAGCATCCTGCCATGCAGACTGTTCTGTTTGTAAGTGTGCTTGTGATGGTGTCAGTTATGCCTTGTTATGTAACAGTTACATCCCATTGTGTCAACTGAGATCTTTATCACCTATGGATTGTGTACATAGTGTAGATAGTGGCTGCTGAAGTATACATCTGTATTACTTACTGTTGATTGTTTGGTATCATGCGGCCCAGTCTGTCTTTACTATTGTACTACTTGAAGGCCTCGGCCTGGACAGCAACATTTGTAAACCTTTCCAGACTACTGTATTAGTATAACTGCTTCTCAGCTGCATTACTCTGTTTATATGGATGTCAGTGTCTAAACAGCTATGTGACGTGGCATATACAACTGTAATAGTACACAAATAAAGCTTTCCATGTATGCAGACCTGTGTGTGGTGTTATATCCTTTGACCTTTCTGTGTGTATATTTTGCCATTTGTATGGGTGACTCATACAGTGTCCAGGTGCTAAGGTGGTAACTGTAGGCATAGTGGCTGTTCCACATTGTGTGCACCTTCTACATATGTGTCTTACTATACATATATCTGCATGCGTATTTGTAGTTACACATATATATATATATATATATATATATATATATATATATATCTGTATCTGCATATATGTGTCTGTGTATATGTATCCTAGAGATGTTGATAGCTTCCACATTGTACATTCCCTATGGGAGCCAGACTATACTGCATGATATGTTAATGATACCAGCCTGACATCATACAGGTGAGATGGAGTACTGTTAACATCTTGTGCCCATGTCGTGTCAGGTCCTGGTATGGGATCTGCAACAGCTGATAGTGTATTGCAGGGCAGATGTGTTTGTCTGTTGGGGGGGTATACCTATTCATACAAGACGTATGTTGATTGGGGCCTCTCAACCCCATTAACGGTGCATGCGGACATATATGTTTTTGTTATGTTCCCATTGTTATCTACAGATGTATGCCTCTATATACCTATATAGATACATATATCTGCTTTTATATATATATATATATATATATATATATATATATATATATATATATATATATATATAAAACTTGCTGCATATATATATATATATATATATATATATATATATATATATACATATAGATGTAGACATATATATCTATAGATGTATGTATTTGTATGTGTATATGTTTATACATATATAGATATGTTTTATCAATTTAGATATTTATACACACACACACATACAGCTACATGTTGGAATACATTACCTGTACTGTTGAATGACTGGGCTGGATGATATGTATGTGAAAACATCAGGGTTCTGTATATTTGATATGGCTTAGTGGTTAATCACTTTGGCTATGGTGTGCAGGGTCCTGGGTTCAAACCTTGCAGAGGCTCTTTATTGTGTTCCTGGGCAGAACAAGGGCCATTGCATACAGAGTTATTAAGGCACTTTTGAGTAGTAGTAAGTGGGTTTGCGAGGAGGTAAGCACTGCTAATGTCCAGTTACAGTTTCTTATACTGATTTAGCTGCTCAATTGGTTAACCTGTGTAGGCATTGATTATCCCCCGCAAACAGGCTTAAACCTGCTTACTGCTTCTTAAAAGTGCTTACTTCCACTTACCCTTGGGCTAATTTCTTTAAAAGAAAATAAAAAAGGGTTGATAGAAAAGTGGTGAAAAGGGGGCACAAAAGGGAAAGACAGTAGGGAAAATTGCTAAGGATGTGCAGGAAGGGTGTGGGGAAGGTCCATAGCTGCCTGTTTCTTCTACAGCAACAGCTGTGCATATACACTGAATTTGGAGGAAGATTTGGACACTCAAACCCCTGGGAGAGGGATGAGGATAACAATAATAAGTTGTGATGCCAATTAGACCAGATTACATGTGTCCAGTGGACACGTGTGCAAAATGGACAGCTATGTAAGGGTTGAGATTCTTTTTGGGAACAGATTACCCTTCTTTATTTTTTTCAGGTGAGAGTGGGTTATTGGGGAGGGATAGTAGGTATATTTGGGGAGGTAGGTTGGATAGGTTAACAGACAAGGCAAACAAAGATGCATACAGGGGCAGTATGTGACACATGTGGGAGGTAAACACCTTGATAGGGAGGGGTATTGGGAAATTGGAAACCCATGAGTCCCCTAGTTGAAACAGTGGGACTGAGGTCCCCACCCATGGGCAGTCACCACTGCACCTTCACAGTCCCGAAAGTGGCTGTGCTGGGGGCTAAGTTGCAGAGCCAGGTTGACCCTCTAGTCGCAACATGCAGCTCTCGAGTTCATGTAGCAGATCACCAAACTGCTGGTTGAGCTCTCTATGCACCATGACCCGGACCTGGTGATGGGTGACATGTTCATGTCTGTGCCCGCTCCTGGAGGAAAGCCCCATCCCCTGAGGCAGTTCCACCCGAAGGTGGTGCAGGGCCAATGAACAGGGAGGTCCCGGGTTGGGACCCAGACATGCTGGTGCCCGGTGCCACAGCCAGCTGAGGTGAGATAGGTGGGTCCGCTGGGACCGGCCTTCCAAAACGTGCTATATAGTATTTAGATTTTATCATATGTGGGTTAGTAATAGTCAGCATATTCCAGGGTTAGTTATGACAGTATGCATAGATATTCCCATTAACCAATACACCAGATACGGAACAATTGCATAGCAAACAGAACACATGCATATATGGGACCACAACCACTGTGGTAAATAAAAACAGCATGCAGGTACATTGATGGCACCATGCCACCAATGCTGGAATAATAGCACATGCATGGAAACAATTAAAATATTTATCAAACAATAAGACATTATCAGAACATTGAAGTCATTACATACCAATTGGGGTTGGTATGTTGTTTATTGTTGGAGATATGGTGGGGGAGAGAAAGATGTCAAGTAACTAGTATATTCCTGTAGTGCACTTTACTTTTCTAGTCATTGCTGTTATCTGTACCTTACAAGTCTTACTACACTACCCTATTGCCTTAGTTTGGACAGTGATATGACTATCATCATTGTTATAGATGAACTGATTTTACCTGCAGTATACACCTCTTACCTGGTATATCTGTGGAGGGAATATTTGTTAACACTAACTAACTGTTTCTACAATTATTTCCAGATTCTGGGTTGATGTTGTGCACATAGCTATCCAACTCTTTCTGCACAAACTCTGGCCATGTGTTGACCACATGCAGGTATACTGGGACATATCTAGACTATTGCCCTCTTCAACCTTTAGTAACTTGACACACACATATACATGCTTTCCTACACAGTTATATTATGTAGCATTTCCCTGTTTTCTGTCTATGTGTCTCTCAGTTGTACTAAATGGCCTCTGGGAATTACACCAGTGATATACAGGCATTCCTGCACATTCTATTTATGGTGCACGGTGTGGGTAACAGTGCTTAATACAACAGTACCATTACATGGATGCAAATCTACATTACCATATGATACCAGAAAATACACATGCAGTCCAGCAGTTAGACCTTTAATGTCAAGCTATTATGCTTTTATTTACATACACACTATATGAGTCTCTTCCTGCCATATTCTCTGGTGTATGCAGTACCTGTCTTAAACAATACAGGTTTTATACAGGCAATACATTTACTAATACTTTTGTATTTATTTCCTATGACAGTACATGCAAGATTATTACTGAACTGCCTCGCATTGCAACCTCTCCAGACAACTGCCATGGGCCTGCTGGTTTACAGCCCACTCGATTGCAGCTGTGGAGGGCATAAGAGGAATATTTAGCCATACCTATCCATGATATACATCAGCTGGCAATTATTACACACATAGTGGGGTGATACTTACACACAGCTGGGACATATCCTGCCATTCTAGCCTCTTGGATCCACTGCTCCAAGAGGTCCCCATTATGCTGCTTCAGGTTGGCATAGTAATGCCTGACCTGCTCAACTCTTCTCGGGTTATGCCAATGGCACTGGTGAGGTCACGCGTGAGACGGTCCCAGGCTTCCGCCTTATATTGGGAACCCTAGTACTGACCCTGCAGCAGTCTTTGACAAGGAGTCCTGCCATGACTCTGGACTCCTGGATGCGCCAACGCTGCATCCAAAGGTGCACACCCTCTCCCCTTCCTGTCATGGTGCCTGCAAGGAAAGTTACAACCAGTTATGAGATGTATTCCCACCTGTTGGGTTTAAGTAGGGCTGATTTCTCACACTTTTTCATGATTGGCAGGTTTTGAAAAGGCAAGGCTATGGACAAACCTGCTTACCTAAGGCTGGCATTGTTTAAAGGGATATAACACTGGGCTCATTGAGTTAGCTGGCCTACACATTGCTTGCACCTCCTAAGCTGACCTGTGCAATGCTTAGTGCTGCTTACATTAGACTTTGCATTATATATATTTTTTTGGCATTGATTTATTATTCATTATATCTTATACATACGCCTGGTATCCACGATTCATGTGTACATACACTGTATGGGGTCCTTGCATTTTATTGAGGACTTCATAGGTTCATAGGTTCATAGATTAGTACTAAGCTAACTGCCCTTGCGAGCCATTTTAAGCCTAGCCAATTATCCCTTGTGAGACTCAAACCCTGCACCTTGTGTTTGTAAGGCAAACACCTTAACCATTAGTCCACCACCCTCCCCTTAACACTCTATTACAATTATATCTGACTTCTGGGCTTACTGCTGTACTCCAGTTCGCACATTTATGTTATGTAGTGGGTTATGGAAGATATGACTGTATACCGATTCCTTTCACAGGTTCAGTTTGATTTTATTATAGTGAAGACGTGTTTGCTGATACCTCATTCCTTTGTACTGTTCTGATGGCTTGGTGGTTAACTACTGTGACTATAGTGTAGAGGGTCCTGGATTCAAGACCTGCAAGACTGTTTATTCTGTTGCTGGGCAGAACAAGGGCCATTGGATACAGAGAGATTAAGGCACTTTTGAGCAGTTGTAAGCTGGTTTGCGTGGGTTTGTGCGAGGATAAGCACTGCTAACCTCCGGTTAATGATGCTTACAGAAAGTTAGCTTCTAAATTGCTTAAGCTTTGTGCGCATTGCTTACCCCCTTTCAAAAGGACTTAAACACGTGTACTAGTGCTTACATATGCTTACTACTGCTTATTTGTGCTTAACCTTGCTTACTAGTGCTTTATTAATTATGACACGGACACTTCACATGTGCATTTAATGCAGTACTCCAGTTCACAAATATATGTTATTTAGCAGGTTATTCAACAAATATATTGGTCATAACATGCTTTGCCATGGAAAATGGAATATGCTGCAGTGGGACTCGAACTGGGAATGCCTGCTAATAAGGGGAATGTTCTGCCCACTACACTATTGCTATGCTGCTTCATTTGCATATATCTTCCTTGTTATCCACTTCAGCCATTTAAGCTGCATTAACCATAGCTAAGCGATGGGCACACCCGCACACCTACCATTAGCTTTAATTGGATTTTTATAAAAAAATGGTCTGTTCATTTTATTTTTATTTACTTGCTGTTGTACAAGAGGGGGAATGTTGGTGGGGATAGGTGGACACCTATGAGCAGTCTTGCTCATTTCTTAGGCCCCTCTGCTTTTCTTCATTGCGGGGGTATGCATATTCTGAGAATCTGCTCTCAGACATGCCTCCTGCACTCTTACATGCTCCATGTAAGATTAGGAGCTTAGGCAGTGTGCCTCATTAATATGCATGGCGCGCTGCCATCCTGCTCCTAAATGTCTACTTCTGTGCAGGACTAAGCTAGTCCTGCACGGAAGATTAGTAAATCCGGTGGTCTGTGTGTGTGTGCACATGCATTTGTAAATACTTTGTTCTTCCATCTCAGAGTATATACGGTGTAAAGGAAGAAATAAATTGTAATCAATAGGAGCATCATTGTATGAGTCATATTCTTGGGTATACTACTTGATTACAGCCTATCACATATTATAGAATAACATTCAAAAAAGTGATGGAACAAGGATTACGTCACTGAGGATGCAGTGAAAGAATGAGTAAGAACATCAGGTTAAGGATGAATAGCATTCCCAGTATAAAATAAAAAAAACTACTAAATAAAACTGAACTCATACTGAAGACATTTGGCACCTCGTTCGTTAAGTTCTTTAATAGGTTTTAACTTTTCGTTCAGCTCTGTGACTGAACTTCTTCAGTCAATAAATACAATTAACCAACAGCTAGATTTAAAAGTTCGCAATTTAACTCACATGAGGTTCATAGACCAGTCACTACAACCATGCCTAAATCATTGCTTTTTCATAGGATATACTATACTTTTTTTTTTGCTTTTTTTAAAACCTGCATAGTAATTCCTATTGAAAACTAAACAGACATAAAACAAGTACCTACAAAACATGAACCTATCATATTATAAAATGCAATATTATTAAAATATAATAATAAAAAATACCTTAGGGGTTCTTTTTAAATATTTTTTTTTAATTTTTTTTTTAAATATTTTTTAAATAATTTACACCATAAGGAGATAAACACTTGGCTTATTATTTTAAATATAATTCCATCTAAGAGTAAAGTCATGCTGGTTCCATTGCATATATTCCTTTTTATTATTAGATTTTAATAATATTGCATATCATCATCTATTTGATGAAAAAGGATGTTAACAGCACACTTGTATGCAAACACATCCAGTGCAAGCATCGGAGGTGTATTTTGGGATGATTGGATGTCAAGCATATCTTGTGCATTGGTCATACATGTTAAATACATACAGACTTTCTCCAATCATGCATAAATCTTAAGCATTCATGATGAAGAAATTGCCAAGTATGTTGCAAAAAGTTCCCAGGCTCACAAAAAAGGATATAGTTGAATTAAATTGTGTAACCCTGAACCCACCACTGGTGGATAACACTATTGTGTGTGTGTGTGTGTGGAATACCCTTTTCAGCAGAGGCCTGGAGAATACTGTACAAGTTAACATTATAAAGATGTAGTCCTGAAGAGCTGGTTGCTTTTTTGGGCTAGAAGTTATCTGTGTTTATGGATGGTGTATTGAAGTTTAGTGTTGCTGTTGCTGGATCTGGGTTTCCTCTGAAAATGTTTCATTAGCAAAATTGCTGAGATATATAGTGGCTACATTGACTTTATTCAAGGGGCAATTTCATTTAAAGAAAAGTAGGCAGAAGTATAAAGAGAGGGTGGCGAGGGTGATGGAACGATAATTATATATAAGGAGTTGCAGGGAAAGAAGTTTTATGTCAAACAAAATGTAGAGATAGGGGAGAGCGAGTGTTGCAGTTTAGCAATATAAGGTGAAGGAAGAAGAGCATGTTGCTTTAAGAAGAAAGCTGGGATTTTAGCTATAGATAAAAAGATACTTTTAGGTAAGTATTATGTCTTGGGGCTGCTTGAGGTGAGACTGATATGGGTAGAACTCACAGAAAGTGGGAGACTAGGTTTGTTTTGTTGGAAAACAGTTTCTTTTAGAGACTGGACATATGTGGTCGATGGTGGAAGTACAGTATTTTGAAAGGTATTTGGAGATGTAGAAGGGGAGGGGTAGATTATATCTCAGAGTGGGAGGTGTTATTGGATGCTGCTGCTGGGGGAAGATAAAGTTGTTTTGTTAAAGTGTTTTGTTAGGTAGTGAGGTAAGTGTTGGGAGGAGGTGTTTAGGTTTAAAAATGGAATAAGTGGGGGCAGGGTAGGGAAGCGGAGTGAGACTAAGCATAATGAGGGTGAACAGAAAGGTGCCCACACCCAGCAGAAACCTACACTTCCTTAGGTAAAGAAAAAGCTAGCAGAGTCACAATGTTTATCTTAGAATGGAATAAGCTAAAGAGGAAAGATTAGGCTGCAAATGTGACCTCCAAGCCCATGCAACTGAAAGATAGCAAGTACATGTTATTCTGCCAATAGGAAGAGAGATGCTGAGGTTGAGTCATAGTATGTCAGTGACAGTAGATTGTCAAATTACAGACTGGATATGTTGGCTGGAAGGAAATGTTCTGTTATGTCATCTATGAGTTCATGTAGTTTCTGGAATTTATTACCAGTTGAAATATATATAATTCTCTGTATGTTAAAGTTATTTGCTGCCTATTGTCGTGAAGCATTTCCAGTTTATGTCTTTTATCTTCAAAACCACTATAATATGCTAAAAATGGTGAGGCACATATACGTTTATCACTACCATAATGGAAGGTATCTGTAGGGAGAACATCTGAAATGCCAGGTAAGAATAAGAGCTAGAGAGAGAGAGAGATTGATTGTCATGGGTAGGAGGGTGCTGCTTTAGCACATGTTATTGTTAGAGTGATTGGAAGGAGTCTAAACTGATCAACACCAACAGTGAGAGGATAGCATTGCATTCTTAGGCTGCATGTTAAATGTGTGTGTGTGTGTGTGTGTGTGTGTGTGTGTGTGTGTGTGTGTGTGTGTGTGTGTGTGTGTATATATATATATATATATATATATATATATATATATATATACATATGTATGTGTGTACTTGTGTGTGTACATATGTGCATGTGCTACTGTGTGTGTGTGTGTGTGTGTGTGTGTGTGTGTGTGTGTGTGTGTGTGTGTGTGTGTGTGTGTGTGTGTGTGTATATATATATATATATATATATATATATATATATATATATATGTACATATGTATGTGTGTACTTGTGCGTGTACATATGTGCATGTGCGTTACTGTGTGTGTGTGTGTGTGTGTGTGTGTGTACTTGTGCGTGTGTGTGTGTGTGTGTGTGTGTGTGTGTGTGTGTGTGTGTGTGTGTGTGTGTGTGTGTGTGTGTGTGTGTGTTCTGTGTATGTGAGTGTGCGCTTGTACATCTTTGGGTCAGTGTAGACTGAAGGGAGTTCTAGTCATTGCAATGTATATGGCAGTTACTGGGCCCTAATCACTGTCAGCCTAGATGCAAACTGGGATGAGGAATACAGGGAATTAATTGTTACTCATATGGATATGGGAGGAGAGGTGGGGAATCTGATGACTATTAATAAGTTTAGTAGCTGTGGAGGTACTTATCACTGCCAGAATGATGCCATGAGGTCATTGGTCTCAACAACTTCTCTCTTCCTCTGAATTTCTTTTACTGTGCAGATAGTATGGGTGGCATAGTGGACAGTCTGCTGAGATAAGAGTCCAGAATGAATCAGAATCAGAAACAGTACCAGTGCATGTAATTAAAGGTAGCCTACATACACTTAACATACTGATGCTGGTGACAGCCTGTACTATGTAGAGCATAAGTCCTATATGCATTACACATCACTAGGTAACCTGTCATACATAGCACAGGGATCCAATAGCAAGCTTGTTCTAGAAATGAGACATTAATGCATGCTATCCTGTGATCAAATATTCTGCCTGCAGTGCTGAGAGACTTCTTAACCATGTATGCTCATTTTCATCTCTGTCAACATCATTCTGACTGTAAAATTTATTGTTGTGATGATCCACATTTGTTCATGTTTCTTCATCTTAATTGTATTTTATGCAATTGTCTTTCTTGTGTTGAACTTCAATGCTTTTGCTTCTTCTGTTCCAGATTTTCTTTCTCTCATATGTCTGGTCAAATGTTGCTGCTCTAATTTTCGGAATTTATAAGTGAGATATTTTTTAGCTTCTTAATCCTTATGCTCACTAGTTTTGGTTGCTGTAACACCATTTTTCAACTCTACTATTTATCTGCCACATGTATTTATGGCGATAATTATAGCCTTTCAGAGTTGCACCTTGTCATTTTTGTTTTAATTGTGTAGGCCATGCTTCTTACATACACAAATATAAACCTTCTTGTGGAATACCTTTCTTCGTCCATGATTTTCAGTAAAGGAGGATATTTGACCATATTTCCTTCAAGTAAATCAGAATTACAATTGCATGAACCAATTCTGCAGTATAATATAGAGCAACTGATGACACAGGTAAAAATGTGATAGTTGGCTTTTTTTCAGTACTTGCAATTCATCAGAAACCCGAAATGTCAAAACACTTCAGGGTGAAGGTTGCTTTCATTATCTGAACTCTTACCACCACATTAGTTCATTAATATGCCTATTAGCAGGAGATTCCCAAATAAAAGACGTGCAGTCAAATTTCAAACAGAATTGACGAGAGATTACATAAAGGGCTACTAGGCATAATTTTGTACTCAAACTGACTGTTTCACAGACATGTAGTATAGCATAAATCACATTTTTAATTTAATGGTAAATGTCATGTGTTAAGCTTACTCTGCATCTCCAAATATAAGGCATGCCATTATAAAATGAATAATGAGATTAATGTCAGAGAATGAAATGTATCGTTTCTTCCTGTCCTTTCAAATGCATTTGAAAACTTTTACCCTTGTAGGTCACATATCATTTTATGTCTTAAAATGAGTGAGAGTACACTATCAATCAGCTCTATCTGCTGAGAAAAGCTAGCAAATTAATTAATTACATTTGAAAATGTTTATGAGTAAGCCACTCGAATTAAACATGTCATGCTTCTTTCCTGTGTCTAGAAGCATTGAAGTTCAAAAGACTGCTTTGTAAGTTAAAGTACCAGAGGTACGAAAGAAACATAAGTAGAAGAGGAAATTCTGTGTCCGTTTTATTGTAGTCAGCTTTTATTACTGATTATCAGCTACTAGGAAAAATACATCTTACGTTGCATTCACTGATATGACTGGTTGATGTAATTCTGTTATGAGAAATTGTATGGTTAGCAGTAAAGATCGGCAAAGGTACGATATGTTCTGAAATACATCTACCATTTGATGTGTATCTCTGCAGCAAAAGAGCTGACAGGTGTTTTTCTCTTGTATATTCTTATAAAACAGAGACTAAATGCATCAAAACAAAGAAAACAAAAATAATTGCTTATCCTAACCAAGAAAAGATAGTCATATAACAATTCCAGTACAGTTTTTAAGATTATTGTTCATCATAGTAACTCCAATATGGTATATCATATAATTTATGATTGCTGAAGTGATTACAATAAGGAGAAATGTTTAATCCGAGCAAAACCTTGTGTATTAACTTGTGATGCTGATTTTGCCCTTTCTGTTTCCCTCTGAAAATGTTGCATTATCCAAATTGCTATTAATATTTACTGACATCATAGTTTCCTAAGGGATTACTTTTAATTAACTTCATCAAGTCATCCCTTTATTCATGCAGTTCATATTCTGAGCAGTTTTCTAAAAATAGCCAACATTCCATCATATGCTGTCTTTCACATACACTCTAAAAGCAAGTATTTCATTATTCATAATTTTCTCAGCATTGCCATCCAAAAATCTAATTTGCATCTTACCAGAGTCAAGATTCAGCCATTCCATTAAACTGCAGTAGTGAATTAATCTCAAGAAAATGTCACTACTTTCCCTGATAACTTAAATGATGTCCTACATCAGGAGATACATATTTAACAGGCTTCCCTACAGTGGCAACTGGAATGTAAAAGTCTTTAATCTGACTTCAAGGCAAATATAATTTCAGATATTATAAGCAGAAACCAAAAAAACACACACCAAATATACATATGCATACATGTATCTATATTCCTATATATGTGTGGAGGTTATAGTCAACTATATTGTGATTGACTCATAGACCATCAGTCACAATCCGGTGAATCCAGATCTTCAACTATCAGAAGGGAAGAGAGGAGGACTTGCCTACACTCACTGCAGGACCTGTGCCAAATCCCATTCATGAGGTTGATTGAGTCATGTTTCATTAGATTGGGATAAGTGATTTGTTAATCACAATCGAATACACTAATATAAATAAGCTTATATGTGTGCGTGTGTGCGTGTGTGCGTGTGTGCGTGTGTGTGTGTGTGTGTGTGTGTGTGTGTGTGTGTGTGTGTGTGTGTGTGTGTGTGTGTGTGTGTGTGTGTGTGTGTGTGTGTGTGTGTGTGTGTGTGTGTGTGTGTGTGTGTGTGTATATATATATATATATATATATATATATATATATATAAAAGTGCACACACAGATAGATAGATAGATAGATAGATAGATAGATAGATAGATAGATAGATAGATAGATAGATACCTTTCTGCAGCATAAGTAGTTAGCTGTAATTTTATTTTGTTCAAATCTTAAATGACTTGCTAGAGACTGACATAATGTCATGTTTTACTTCTGACCAAGCCTTATCTATTACCTAGTGGAGTTTCTATCTGTTAAAGATGAGATCCTAATGGCCAATCCTCTCCTATTCTATTTTTGTTCCATTCACTTTGAAAGGAAGTACTCAGTGATTCTTTTTAATTTCAGAACTTCTGGTCATGGTGCTAACAACTAAAGTTCAGTGGCATGTCAAAGATTTGTATCCTTAGCTTTCTATTATAAACACTATAATACGCTCATTCTTTCATCTGTATTGTGCTGGAATTAAATTGCCCTCATAAGCATGTTGTTAGCTTCAGGTCCTTTTGCAAGGAAATAAATTACTTAGTCATGCTTTACCTACATGTGGCATTGTAGAATTCATCTGCAACAAAGAAATATATCTGGGATGAAGAAACAACATGAATAGCATTTAATTGTCCTTTGATAACTCCTATCCAACTGCAGACCCCAGCTTTCATTCTTTTCTGGTGTTGTATAACGACTTACCCGGTAATGATTCGTTGTCCTCTCAGGCACACTTCCTATTTAAGGGAGTGTTTCTGCTTCTGCCTGCCAGAGCCATCAGCAGGCATGCTGAGAAGAAGGTGGAGCCAGCTGGCAGTGACTGAAAAGGTGGGAGGTAATTTTATTTACTATATTTTAAATAAATAAAAAACAAAAACATGCAGAACGTATCGCGAGTTGTGCATGGCAGCAGGGGGGGGGCATTTTATAAGTTATGTGCACACCATAACTAGGCATCTGTGTTGTCCATTTTCATTCATTCTTCCTCACTTATGGGTTCAGATCTAACCTCAGATCTGACTCTGCCACATTTACAAGACTTCAGATTCAACACACGAGGTCCTCCCTCTACACATAATGCCCTACTCCATTCCTGTTACCTCAGATCAAGTTAGCTTCTCTATTTCTCAGTAGCAGAATAGAAAGAGATAGGCAGATAGAAAAGACAAAGCTCAAATCTAGAATTGTAGGTTCCAAACACAGTCAAATAGGTCCTTCCAGAAGAAAAAATGGATGGGGGGTAGATGGGAGGGGAGTTGAGGAAGAATGAAAAGGGACAACACAGATGCCTAGTTATGGTAAGTACATACTTATAAATCCAATGTTGTCCTTTTCATTCTTCCTTACTTATGGGACAGAGTCCCCAGCTGTGTTGACCTGGGGTGGCCCTCATGGAAGGATACTCTGAAGTGCTGACAAACCAAAGGAGGGTCTATTTCTAGATGTGATGTTCAATTTGTAATGTGAAACAAAGGTATGAGTCTTGAATCATGTAGCTGCTGCACAAATGTCATCAATAGATGTTCTTGACAAAAAACCAGATGAAATAGCCTTGGATTTAGTTTAATGAGCTCTGGGAGGTTTTGGTAATGTCATATCCTTCTGAGGGTAAATCCAGGCGATACAATCTGCAATCCATTTAGCTAAGGTAACTTTAGAAACTGGTTGGCCTAGGCAATTTGGAGAGAAGGATACAAAAATCTGGTTTGACTTTCTAAACTATTTTGTCTTATGAAGGTAAAAACTCAGCTGTCTGTGCACATCAAAGAGGTGTAGCATGTATTTTCCTTTATTGGAAAAATTTGGAAAGAAAACTGGCAAGAGAATGGATTGGTTGATATTATGTTTGGAAGCCACTTTAGATAAAAATGAAGGGCTAGTCAGCAGGGAAACTCTATCTTTATGAAAAACAGTGTGAAGGTTTTTTGCTGAAAGATCCTGGAGTTCAGATATTCTTTTTTCTGAAGTTATAGTTGTCAAGAAAATCATCTTCCATGACAGAAATTTTAGATTAGATTTGTCTGATGGTTCAAAGTGTTTTGTGTTAAACCTTCAAGTACAGTAGAAAGATCCAAAGGTGGTGAGGGATCCTTCATTGGAGAGCATAGAAGAAAAATGTCTTTCATAAAATCTTTACACAATTTAGAGGAAGCCAAGGAAAAAGATTTGTTCCCTATGGGGAAATTTGAAACTGCTGCCAACTGAAATTTAATTGTAGAGAAACTAGCCCATCTTTGAAAGGAGTTGTCAAAAGATGAGGAATAGCAAATGTTGGTGCAGAAAAAGGATCACTCTCCTTATCTCACTCCCAAATAAAGAACCATTTTCATTTACTTTTATAAACTTTATGGGTAGAATCTTTTGAGAAGCCAAAATAATGTCACATATGATGAAGAAATCCTGGACTGTCTAACTATTAATGGAAGTGGAGAAACCATGCAGTCAGCTTGAAGGCCTGAAAGTTGGGGTGTTGAATCCCTGATGGATGAGAAAGGAGATCCTGAGTAGGCATCAATATCTATGGAGGACAATGAAGATGAGAGCATAGACAGGAGAACCATATTTGCTGTGGCTGGAAGGGGGCAATGAGGATTGCTGAGCTCGTCAGCCTTCTTGCTTTCTGCAAAAATCTTGGAATTAGGGAAGAGGAGGACAAGCATAAAGCAGACCCAAGGACCAAGCATGAAGAAGAGCATCTCTCAGTGACTTCCCATGAAGGGGGATCAGAGTAAAGTACTTGCTGCACTTGTTGACAGGGGTAACAAATAGGTTGCAGCAAGGTTGGCCCCAACTCCCGAAGATCATATTCACTACCAACTGATTGAAAGACCCCTCGTGATGCATCAGAATGGATCTGCTTAGTTTATCCATAAGCATGTTGGTTTCCCCCAGAATGTGCATCACAATTAGAAAGTGGTCTGATGAGATCACCCATTCCCAAACCCTCATGGCCTCTGTGCAAAGGGGATAAGATTGACTTCTTCCTTCTTTGTTGATGTACCAGACTGCAGACATGCTGTCAGTCTGAACTGCAATATTTCCCAGCGGAAGAGCATGATGAAAAGCCTGCATTGTTAAAAGGGCTACTCTTATCTCTAGGACATTGATATGCAAATTGGTCTCCTGGGGGGACTACATGTCTTGGATAGTTCTTCCCAAGAAATGCCCACCCAACACAGTTAAGAAGCATCTATGGTCACTGTGGCTACTAGGTTTGGTAGAACAAAGGGTCTGCCCAGAAGGAGATCTTTGGGTTGTATCCACCAACAAATGGGCTGCTTGCAAATCATAGTTAGTTTTAATTGAAAAGACAGTGACTGATATAGAATGAACCACTGTAGAGCTAGATTCCATTGGAGAACTCACATAAAGAAGCATACAAGAGGGAGCAGTATTATGGCAGCTGAAATTGACCCAGGTGCTTGAAGCTCTAATCTTGCTGGAGGAGATTGATAAGAAAGTATAGCCTGAACTCGGTTTCTTATAAAAGTAATGTGGTGGAGAGGTAAAACTGCTATCTGTGTTGTTGTATCTAAAATTGTCCCAATGAATTCCAGGCTCTGAACTGGTGCAAGTTTTGATTTGCCAAGATATATTTTAATACCAAAAGTGTTGTAAATCTGGAGCAAATAGTCTCTGCTATATTGTAGTTGGTGTTTGGAGGGAGTGGTGAAGAGCCAGTCATCTACATATGGAAACACCTGGAATACCTTCAGTCTCAAGTGAGCTGTGGCTACTGCCTTGTATTTGGTAAACACCCTGGCAGTTGTGGTGAGTCCAAATGGCAGAGCTCTGAATTGGTAATGACTGTCTCCGAGCCAAAAGTGAAGATGTCTTCTTGATCATCTGTATATTTTTATGTGATAGCATGCATTTTGAAGATCTAGAGAGCACATCCAACTGCCCTTGTACAGGAAAGACAGGATGGGCTGGACCATGACCATTTGAATCTTTACTTTCTTTACATACTGGTTCAAAACTGCTTAGGTTCAAAATGGGTCTGAGGTCCCCTGTTTTCTTTGGCACTAAACAGAAGCATGAAATGGTTCCAAATCCTATCTGGTCAGGTGGGACCTTCTGGATGACTCTTTTTTTCTAGCAGCTTTTGTATTTCCTGTGCTGCAGCCTCCCTCTGACTTGGTGGATTGCAAAGAAATTTCTTCATTTGACAATGAGGAAGAAGGAAAAATGGTATGTAATAACCTCTAGATATTATTCTTAGCACTGATAAATCACTAGTAATGTTTGTCCAGGTGTCTATGTGCAAAGTAAACTGACTCCTGACTGCCTCCAGAGTTGGATAGTCAGCAGCACTTCAGAACCACTGATAGGGCCTGCCTGGAAAAGAATCTCTAAAGCCCTAGTTCTGTGGGCCCGCTCTGCCTCTAGGGTGACATCTACCATTAAAATTTCCCCATCTGCCTCTGCAGGAATTGTCTCCACGTGAATCCTGAAAAGGTCCCTGAGATTTAGGGACCCACATTTTCTTGTCACCTCTCTTTTTCCTGGTAAAGGTCCGTTGAGACTTAGAAAACTTGATCCCCATGATAGACACGGTCTTTATTTCTTATTCACTGTAAGTAAGCATATATTTTACTGATGGCCATAACAAGGAATTGCCATCAAATAGGACATTAACAAAGGATATCATAAATGGCTCTGCAAAATCACATACAGGTGTGTCTCCTTATGGCGATGCCTAAACTGGCTGCTCATGAGGTCCCTTCAGCTGTGTGAGATTACCCTCATTAAAGTACTTAAAATAGATAAAAGAGTGATCAGTTGAGTGGACGTCCTTTTGAAATCCTCAGCAGACATGGACTCTGAGAGAGTATTTGATAGTTCTTTAGTCAAGTCTCTCTGAAGCCTAGTAAAGTGTGTCAGATAATTAAGCGACCTCAAAGCAAAAGTAGCTGAGACAAACACTCACTTTCTAAATCTGTCCAACACTCTAGACTCTTTGTTAGGCAGATGGACAGAAGAGATCTGTTCTGCTAGCTCTTTCTTAGTCACTGCTGCTACCACCATAGCATCATCTGCAACTCCTTTGCTCCAGTGAGGTCTATCTGCGAGTGTGGCCAAAAACTTGTCATGGAGCTTGGGGATGGGTTCAACAGTATCCACCTCCTTCCAGGCCAGTGTGAAACCATATCAATAACTTCATCCACTGGGGGAGGTTACCCAAGACATAGATGGGCCAGAACTAAAAGCATCCAAAAACACTGCTTCTTTGGGAGAAGGAATTTGGGATGACAAACCACCTTTCTGCTTCAGGATCTTTAGAATGTCTCCAAAGGAGATGTCATCTGGTGGTGGCCTGGGGGATCTATCTCCTTTATCAAAATTGGCATCTTCCATGAGAGACTTCATGTGGGTGTCTATGTGTCTCCTCTTCCACATTGTCTTCCAGGACAACTCTGCTATGGGATGCTCTCTAGAAGTATCAGAAGAGAGAGGAAGTTCCTCCACTGGAATTGGCTGGAGACTCATTGGAACTATCTGTCCCTGCAGAATAGGTCAGACTGACTCAGAGCTAGGAACCAAAGTGAGAAAAGGGGTAGGATCCAAAAGAGGAGAAGACAGTTCTCTGTGGAGAGAAAAAGCCCTTTTGACCACTTCAAAGGTCAAGGGACTGGGAGAAGCCCCAACTCGCTCCCCTCAAAGCTAAAGCTTTTGAAGAAGGTAGATCTAGGCCACCCCAGATTCAAGCCCTGAGGGGAGAATCAGATCCAAACTGTCTAGGGCTGGAGCTACAAGGAGAAGGAATAGATATGAGACAGAACTGGAGCTGTACCTATCCCCTTGGATCTGACACTGACACTTTGGCTCCAAGACCTGTTCTGATCCAAAGGTACCAGAACAGAACCAGTCATGGAAACAGTTGGAGTGGAGGAAGAAATATTCCTCAGATCCAACACCGAGCTTCTCTGGGATCTTGGATACTTAGACTCCAAAACCACTGGATGGATCAGAGAAGGAGAAATAATATTCTTAGATGCAACAGCTATACTCATGAATCAGATAGGGGATGCAGCTTGTAAGACCCCTATCTGGATCTGAGCTCTGCGAAACATTCTTATCATCCTATCCACATCTGCTTCAAACAAACATCTGGAGGACCTAGAGGAAGAGGTGGAATGGAGCATGGAAAGCTTCTGTGGTGTTTGTAGAAGCTGAGAAGGAAAGGTAAGTGAAATTGCCTTCATAATAAATTCAGGAATAGTACTCCCAAAGGAAGTACCCGGCTTTGGATCTGATGACTTAGGGTCTGAGGGAGGAGCTGTTGCACAGATTGTAATGTAGCAGCAGAAACCTTAGGATTCAAAAGGTTCAGATCTGAATGGTGAAATGTCTTTGAATCCAGAGAGGTCAGATCCAAGATCTTCCTTGTCTTTGTTAGCGACTCTGATGAAGACCTAGGGGACTTTGAGGGAGAAATATTGCAGTGCTCCAGAGGAGCAAGGTTACTAGGTTTGGAGGGGGATGTGACCCTGGAGTGAAGAGGGAAGAAGACCACTTATATAAGCTTATTTCTTTCACCTGCCAGGGCTCTTGGACTAAACATGGAGTGGATTCTGCATGACGTGTCAAAGTGTCTGGCTACAACACAATAAACGCACTCCTTGTGGGCATCCAGGTTTGGGATCTTATGCTCACAAGAAATGCATGTTTTAAAACCTGAGGGTTTGTCTGACATAATTTCATTAGTAAGGAAAAAAACAAAACACTACAAAGAATAATCAACAGGTTAAGCAAGATTTGTTTTTATTTTTTTTGGATAACTAAACAGGAGAAAATAAATTGCCAACTATGGTAGAAAGCAATACCCAAAAGACAAGGGTAAGAGAGAGAAACAATAGCAGCAATGGTAGAGAGAGAGTACTATGAAATAGTATGGAAAGGAAAAAGAAATAACCCAGTGAAAACTAGAGGGAGGGAGAAAAAAAAAAGGTAATCAACATTTCTGTAATAGAGAATAAGGAAGATAATCAAACTCACAATACCATCTAAAAGCACGAAAGAGTCAAACCCGTGTCTATTCTCAAATGCAGCCAATGATATCTGAGCTATAGGGATGGAGTTGGGCATTATGGGAAGAAGGAGGAGTTTGAGAGTTGGATACAAAGTCTGGTAAATATGGCCATGAGAGAGTCAGATCCAAATATTGAATCTGAACCCATAAGTGAGGGGGTATATATATATATATATATATATATATATATATATATATATATATATATATCTATATATATACATACAGTACTTGTATGCTAGCAATTATTGGGCATGGGGGTGTTTTCTGCAGTTATGCTGTTGCATTACACATGCAAAGGATGAGTGCTCTCAATTTAAACAAAAAAATCTATATAGCTATACACACACACACACACACACACACACACACATATATATATATATATATATATATATATATATATATATATACAGAGAGAGAGAGAGAGAGGAGATAATTAAATAAATAAACATTATTAAGTATAGGAGTAACTTTTTATAACACGGGCACAGATTAATAATCCATTTAAGGGTGCTTTGGGGCAAACTCTTATACACTACTTGTATAATTAGTTTATTATTTATGTAAATAAAAACCTGATAACAGAATGTTGAATTAATAAAATAGGGCTGGCATATCTAAAACATTGTGTTAGGGCACACTTTATGATTGTTGAAATCTGTTTGATTTTGCTGCATATGGTTTGCTCTTTTATTTCAGTGGGGTTTCTTAGTGCAGCATTTTATGCAGTTTCAATATGCATTCATTAATTAGGGCACATTGGGTGTGGGAGCCTGAGTAGTGTGGGGCATATACCCTATCAGGTTTGTTTTAATATTTTGGATTTAAGTACCAGTTGTAGGTGATTGCTTATCTGGATCATTAGCTGCATCTTGTTTTTTGGAAATGTTGAGTTACTATGGGATTTAAGTTTGGAATCTGACTATGAGGAATACAGTCAGATTGTGTTATTATGTTCTGGTGGGGATTGTGTAAAGTTTAAATGGTATTATATAAATATGTGCATCATGGAATCTTGGGCACAATCATTTTATAATGAAGTTGAATGCTGGTGTCATTTTTGTTAAGTTTTGGGCATGGGATTTCAGATCATCTGCAGTAGATAATGATTACATCAGCAATTGATCATTAGGTTGTACACATCCTTGGTTTTGACAGAACAATTTGTGTAGGATATGACATAGCATTCTGGAACCCCCACAGTAGCTCAGCTGCTTTTAGTCACAGTGGCATTTTTCAAGGAAGTGATGAGCAAGAAAACATCCTGAGGGCCATATATTCTAGAACCTCACAGTAGCACAGCAGCACAGCATCTATTGTTTTTCAGTACTAACTAGAACTCTGTGTGGTTTTAGTTTGTTATACCCCTTCCCCTTTTTTTGTTTTATGTTGTTGATATTGCTCCCTATGCTAATCCTTTCTATTTTCAGGTTCGGCTATGGTACAAGCCATTTAAGAGAGATAGCCTCATCTATCACAGGAAGCACAAGGCTTGCTAATTGATTTAGTAATGGTGGGGGTGGCTGAGCAGAGCCTGAATTCCAAGAGAAGACTTTCACTGAATTTGCTGGAGGGTGCAGCTGAAGGACCAGCCTCAGATAAGAAGGCTCAGAAAAAGACCATCAGAGAGTCCTCCGGCCAAAGGGTCACCCCTTCCTGCACATATGAGATATCAACAGAAGCATAAGGCAATGTCTCTGTTGGGTCTACAGGGCTTAATATTATCGGTAGAGGTCAATCTGCTGAAAATTGTTTAGATGAGTTTATAAAGTCTTTGTCAGAAAAAGCGAATGTTAGGGCTTTTTGATTTAGCCTTAGAAAACACTTTGCTACCTCTACAGCTTTGAATTATGGAGTGCAGGTAGGTACTGACATTAACCAGGTTGTGCAGTTATTGTTACCCAACTTGCTTATGGGGCCCAAGGGGGTTGGGGGTTCAGCAAAGATAGTCCCACCTCATTCGGATGAGTGTATTCCCTAGTTTTTGTCCCCTATGGCTACCCTCAGTTTTACAGGTTCTAATTCACCTGGCTCTAAAATCACAGCACATGTTCCCAGAAAGGTCAAAGACAAGATTATAAAAGGGGAGTTTGTAGATAGCTTTGATCTAGTGGACAGTGAGGGAATTAAACACATACTGTATCCCAACAACACATCTAGCAATGACTTGATGGAAGCCTTGGCTGCCATCAGGAAAAAGGTGTCAGCCAGGACACTGGTCAGGAACAGGGATAATTGGTCTCTTGGTTTTGTGGTTATGGGTGTGATCATCGAGAAGGACCCCACCCAGGCATTGCCTTTATTCACTTATTTTGTAGCAATAAGGGAAGCTCACCATGTGATAGGGGTTTTTGGTTGATTGAAGTATGATCAGTGCTTCAGGAAACTAAAAGCTCTTGAAAGTTCCCTCAGGTGGGAGTCAAGGCATCCTGACATATTGCTCAGTGTCATGATGGACAAGGAGGCAGCTACAGGCATTGATGTAGGGGTTGTTAATCCAAAGGATACTAGGTTTTGCTAAGCATTCAGTCATGGCAAATGTGTCTGGCTTGCTTGCAAAAACAGCCACTTGTGTTCAGGATGAGGGAAAGGTCATCCTGTATCTAGGTGTTGGGGCTTGTTGGCAAGGGGTAAGTTGCCCTTTTCTAATTCTCAGATGGCTGGAGAGATTGGTAGGGGAAGTAACACCTCCTTCCAGTACAAGCTACTTGTTTGTGGACACAGGGAGGGCCCTAGCAGGAGACCTGAATGTACCACATGGGGCTTATTCCCCCATTTGTCTAGACAAGTTATACTGCCTACTGTCAGATTATCCAGATCATAGGGCAGTAGCCTCTCTTCTTAAAGGCTTCTCCAAAGGTTTTCCTATCCACTCCACAGCCCTGTTAGATTCTAAGTTAGTTAACAATTTACTGTCCATCAAAGGACATGAACACATTGCTGCTAGGCTGATAGAGAAAGACCAACAAGCTAGCAGGATAATTGGCCCATTTTCCTCCCCTGCATGGTTTTTGTTTACAATTTTCCCTATCGGCTTGGCTCCCAGGAAATGGTGGGGGGCCAAGTTCAGGTTGATTCATCACTTGTTTCACCCAGTGGGGAGGGGGGTTCAGTCAACGATTTTATAGACATTATAGCACCAATGTGCATTACTCTTCTTTGGACATGGCTGCAGAGCTCATCATGGGCTATACTGATAAAGATTGATCTTCTTTAGGTTTTTAGTTCAACAGCAAAATATTTTTTGACACTCCAATGCCAATGTGGTGTGCTGTAGCTTGTGCAACATTAAACAATTGTACACAGCTTTACACTGCCTCATTCCAGTCAGCAGTACACTACTTAGATGATTTTTTGATAGTGGGAGAGAGTCAGGTTGTTCTTTGAAGGAATGTCCATTTTCAAGTAGTTTTGTTCCAAGTTGGGGGTACCCTTGACCAATGACAAGTCAGAAGGACCAAGTCATGTCCTGACTTTTTTGGGTTTAGAAGTCAATACCACTGATAACTCCTTCAAGCTTCCTCCACCCAAACTTCAACAAGTTACTTTGGAGATTTTTTGATTCCAGCAAAGTTTGAGTAAGAGACATCATGCAGTCACATGGTTTGCTGAACTTTGCTTCTAGGGTGGTTTCTCCCATCTGGATTTTCCAATGGTCCATATCTGACTTGTTGAAACGCAACAGGCCCAAGCACCACCTGGTGTGGTTGACCAGATGGATTAAGGATGACCTTCGGTTATGGTTCACTTTCTTGAGCCAGTTCAATGGAGTTTCTTTTTGACAGTCCCCTTGGACCACTGCCACCAACCTTGAGCTTTTCACTGATGTGACTGAGGGGGTCCAGTATGGGGGGTTATTTCATGGGCAGCTGATTTGCTCAAATATGGCCAGAAAGCTGGTCTGAGGATAAGAGGAGGGTCATTCATTTTTTAGAAACATTTCCCATTTGGGTGGTTGTTTTAGTATGAAAGGATATATTACATGAGAAGAAGATCGTTTTTCACTCAGATAATATAGCAGTGGTGCACTTTCTCAAAAAAACATTCTTTCAGGTTCAGGTGGGTTCACTCTGTCATTAGACTTTTAGTTTAGCTGAGTCTATTGATTAATTTGTCATTTTTGTGTGTTCATGTACCTGGTCATCTTAATCCTGTAACTAACAGTCTCTCCCATTTCCAGTAAGTCAGCTTTTGCCTTTTGGCCACACATTCAGATTCAAAGGGCACAACAGTTCCTGTGGGAGGCCGGCTAATTGGAGAAGACTAGCATTGTCTTAGCAAATTCTTGGGCCAGAAATACTAGGAAAGCATATTCGTCATCTACAGGTTTTCAAGGCACTCTACAGGTCTTTGAACTTCCAGGACATGGGGAGTACAGTTGTTGCTTCAATATTTAGTGACCAGGTCCACCATAGGGGATTCATCTAAAACTCTCTGAGTACACCTTGCAGCTTTCAGATGGTTGGAGCATTTTTCGGGCATTCAGGCTTTGTCAGGCTATTGGGTTATGGGAGGATACTCAAGGGCCTTGAGAATATTCAGAGACCTTCCCAGGATGCCAGAAAACCCATTGGGAGACAACTTCTTCCCTTGTTATTCAGGGTCTTAATAAGATCATGTGTGAATTTCATTTGTTTGTCTCTATAGCAGCTTTGTACACATCTTTGAATGTGGGTGCCTTCCGTGCCATTAAACTTCTCCTTTACCTTTCTTGGGAGGATCTTGTCATCCACAGTGAGTTTGTTATGATTTGGGTAAAAAATCCAAGACTGATCAAGTTAGTAAAGGTCAGCAGCTGTGTTTAGACAAGGACAATAGGCTAGTCATTTGCCCTGTACATTGGGTCAGTTTGCTATATAATAGTACTCCCATGGAGAAAAGGTTAGGCTTGATTTTCATGCAGGCCTAAGACAGGCCTTTTAATCTATCAGAGTTAACTCATTTCTTAGGCAGTCCTTGGCAGGCTGAGGAATTCACCCATTCCTTCCAGATAGGTCATACCTCACACTTGGCCATGGAATGACACTCTGTGCAGGTCATTCAAAGAATGGGAAGGCAGGTATCTGATGACTTTTTGTCATATATCAGGCAGTAATTTTTATTTCTGTTGCAGGGAAGGAGGTCATTTGGCTCTTGGGCCATTCTTTTTATCAAGAGAGATACAATCCAAGCCTCAGTCTGCCCATCTGGGCACTCATGTTCCATTGATAGTAACTGTTGGACAGTTCATCCTTTTGGTTTCCCTGGTTTTAGGTGGTTTCAATTTTGGGAAATCCAGCAAAAGTTTACTATGGAAGAAGCCTTGCCCAGTATTGTGATAATTCACCTTGGTTAATGATCTGGTTCAAGCCCCTAAAAAATACTGTTGGCCAGAATCCTATCTGATATGGACTACTTGTGGCAGCTGTATCTAAAGGTGGTTTTCATCTGGTCTGCCATCATCCCAAGATTTTACTGGAAGGGTGCTAGAAGGTCCGGTGTGATTGAGAGAGACAGGCATTTCATCAACCATATAGTCAAGCAGGCTGCTAGCCAAACTTGTTTCCAAGTGATTGAGCACAGTGATAATGACAGACTGGAGCCCAGTTTCTATGATTTAGCAATGTTCATTTGAATAACATGGGTTTTGATTTGTTTAATTTGGATATGGTTGTTGCTATTCAGAACTTTTTCAAAGTTTAACTTGATTCCTTCCATAACTCAGATTATATTTGTGAGGCCGGCGATTTGGAAGGAATGGTATGTCACATGCTGGGTTTGTGGTTACCTTACGGCTTCAACCCCCTTGTGTTCCCCCCTGTTCCTGTTCAGTAGCCTCAGCTCTCCCCAAGTTGGACCCAGATTTGACCAGTGGCCACATCAAGGGGTATGTGGCTTATAAATATGAGTTAGATAGGTTTGCCACAAGGTCTGAGGTCGCTTGAAATATGCACCTGTTTTTTTCTTAATTGGCAGTTGGAACAGGTGGGTTTATGCTAACTGGCTGGAGGTAATGGTTTGATGGTATTTGTTTATATGTTGCATATGAATTATTATGGAATCACTACTAGTTGTTATTGACTTTTATGTAATAAAAGGTCACAAAGTCAATCTGGTGTGTTTTCTGACTTGGCTCAGTGTACAAAGTCTGGTGTTATTTATAGGTGTGAGTTCACAAATAGAACTAGTTACTTAAGCTTTTCTATGTTATATGAAAATTGAGTAGTGTTTTTCCAAGGTGAGTAGTTTCTTTGAGGGTAAAAAAATATAATTAATTGAAGGGTAACTTCTATAATCTTAATATCTGGTTTTGTATAAAAAGTATACCACTTTCTCTCCCAGGATTTAAAGGACTTCATGCCTAT
The DNA here is from genome assembly GCF_019279795.1 of Protopterus annectens. Classification (NCBI taxonomy): domain Eukaryota; kingdom Metazoa; phylum Chordata; order Ceratodontiformes; family Protopteridae; genus Protopterus; species Protopterus annectens. The sequence goes on along the minus strand of NC_056731.1, from coordinate 1,201,066,443 downwards.
AGAGTGTTCAAGAATGAATGAGTTGCACCTACTTATCTGGCATCCATATTTAATTCTGTTACCTTAATGGTTGATGAGAATATTCAGCTAACAGTAGTTAGGATTATTTCAGGGCAATAAAATGGAATGTTGCAATATTCTATAAGCTTCTTAACCCCAAAAATAGACCAGGAAATATAGTTTTTACAGATTATACACAGCTGTTTTCTAAACAGCCTTGACTTGATTGCAGGAGATATAAATGCCCTAGAGATTGATTGGCGTGCACCACTTTCTAAGCCTACTGCGATTAATCATGTAATGGAAGAGAGCATTCAGTTTAAATATACACAAATAGTAAGTGATGTGAGATGGGGAGAAATGGCTCCTGAGGGTACTCGTAGCAATGTGGAGAGAAAGTTGTACCCCAGATGACTGGACGATAAGCATACTCATTCCAGTGTACAAAAACAAAGTGGACATCCACAACTGTGGGCAGTACAGAGGCATCAAACTCCTATCACATTGCATGAAAGTTCTGGAGAGGGTGATTGATAAAACAGATATGCAGAGTAGTAGAATGTAAGATGGGAGATGAGCAGTTTGGATTCAGATCAGGATGCAGCACAACTGACCCAATGTTTGCAGTGAGACAGATAGTTGAGAAGAAGCTAGAGATGAAGAAAGAGTCCAACTGGGCATTTCCAGACTTGGAGAAAGCATATGACAAGGTTCCAAGAAAGCTGATCTGAGCAGTGCTGTGGTGGTTCGAAGTCCCAGAAACAATGGCAGAATTAGTACAGGCTATGTACAAGGACCCAGTGACTCAAGTATGAACAGTATTCGTCCTTACAGAGGGATTCCTAATGGGCATAGGTGTACACCAGGGTTCAGCTCTGAGCCCACTGCTGTTCATACTGGTGATGGACTACATTAGCAAACAGTTTGGAAGGGACAGATCAACAAAGATTCTGTATGCAGACAATGTGGCATTACAAGCAGACTCTGAGCAAGAACTTCAGCAAAGGATAGGGGAATGAAATACAAAATTGAGGGCACACAGGATAAAACTAAACACAGATAAGACAGTGGTAATGGCAGCACATTGGGGAAATCAGAAGAAGCTGAAAATTGAGATAGAAGGGAAGATAGTGGAACAGGTAAATAGCTTCAAGTATCTGGGAGGGGTGGTTGAGGATAAGAAGTCTGAATGAAGAGGTCAAAGCTAGAATCCAAGGGGTTGCAGCCAAATGGCATAGAGTCTCAGGTGTAGTCTGACAGAAGAATGCCAAAGAATCTGAAAAGTAAAGTGTACAAGACAGGGGTGTGACCAATACTACTGTATGGTACAGAAACCTAGGAAGTAAAGGCAGAGCAGATGAACAAGCTAGATGTGATGGAAATGAAGTGCCTGAGAAGGATGGTAGGATGCACACTGTGGGACAGAGAAACAAATGAGAACATAAGAGCAGAAGCCAAAGTAGCTCCAATTGCAGAAAAGATCAAAGAGAACAGATTACGGTGGTTCGGACATGTGCAGAAAAGCAGAAGACAGTCTGGTGAAGAAGACTTGAGACAGACAGGAAGAAGGTAAGAGGAAATAAGGAAGTTCAGCAAAGAGGAGGATGGATTGCGTGAAAGAATATCTGTGACAGTCAACCATGAGTGTTGAAGAAGGTAGGAGTGTGGCACTGAATTGAGAGAGATGGCGACCATTAACACTATACCCACACCCCATGTAGAAAATGGGAAAAAGGGGCTGATGATGATTATGACTAAGTGAAGCCACTACAGAAGGTAATATTGTGGATGTTGTTTGGCTTAATAATGGCCTCTAAGTTTTCAAATCTGCTATGAAAACAGAATTAGGGGATGTCAGATCACCTCTGTGTATCCTGTGAGGTTGTTAAGCAGACAGAAAAATGGTATCTAGATTAAGGCCCTTTAAGGAAATTGTATATTCTTATTTTACAGTTATAAATAATGAAATAAAAATGGCAATGGAATGCTATTATGGAAGAGAAGCACAAATTACAGATGGAATTTTTATAACTTTGTTCATGATCAGATTAAGATTTTTCCTGTTAGTAGTGAAAATGTTGTAAAAAAAAAGGTATTTCCAGTGGTGGTCCAAAGGCCTCTCTTGTCACAGAAACAGAAAAATGAAACAATGGGGGAAGGTCAAGGAAACACCTAGCTTAGGAAATACATTTTATTGCAATGCTGCTAAAAGAATATTTAGTAAGTTGGCTAGGAAAGCCTCGGGTCAATGTAAAGTTAACTGAAAACACTGGGAACAGTAACAAGGCACTATTTAGGCATTTACAATCTTATCAGAAGGATGTCATATCCAATACAGATATAATGGCCCTGCTACTAATCCAGTTAAACTGATTAATATTTTTGCTTTTTTTTTTTTGTCAGTTAGCTAATGATGCCATCAAGTGATATGGTTAACTCATTTAAGCTTAAAGCACCTTATATGAATTCTTCCACTTAACACCCATAACTCCTTATAGCATCCAGACCGTTTATTGGGCCTGGCTTACTTAACTAAGAAACTTGCCAACTAATAATAAGCAGTATTAGAAAGTGCAAGAAGTTATTAATAAAATAACATTAAGATTGCTAATGTACAATGTCCTTCAGTAGAGAAATTAATAATTGCTTGCTACATATTATTCATATTTTCATCTGTATGCTCATATTTTCGTAACTATGAGGCCTACATGTTATTGAGGGGTGTGGCGTGAAATGCCATGTGGGAGAGAGGCAAATTCATTGTCAATGTCCATTTATATCACATTATACTGGATATATTACTAGTTGTTTCTTAGTAATTATGAAAATAAGCAATATTCCCATATGTACTTAATACTCCAAAAATGAAGTGACTTATAAACTATCACTTGGCATCAGGAAAAACCTTAGATGTTTCTGTAGAAAACTATCATTGATATTTGCACTGTAAATTGCACATCTTAAGAGATATCCAGTATTATCTATAGTGCTAATTATACAATTAAGTATATGTTTCATATTTTTGTAAATACCTCAGTAAACATGTATCCAAAGAAGAGCTTGGTGATGTCACTTGAAAGCATATTTTTGCTTAATAAAAGTGTTCTAACAGTGTATGCCTAGGCTGTACATTTTTCAAGATATGAAAAAAACACAGTTCTGGGTTTGAGCACATTATAATACATTATAATATTTATGGAAAGGCTATGAATGCATTATTACCACTGTAAAGACTACTTAACAATAGCATTGCTATTTGTAGTTTTAATAGCTTTTATTGTTCTCAAAATATTTACATTTGTTTGTCTTGATCATTTTAAGTTGATTTTTCAGAAAATGTCCTGGAATGGAAGGATGCCTGTAGGCTACTAGAGATGTGACATTCCATACCACATAGGCTGATATCATAACCAAAGTGCTAATTGTCCATTAACTCAAATTCTGCTTCAGGTCCTGATAATCTATTTTTTCTTTTGAGGGCACAGCTGTTAACTGGAACCCATGTTTGAAATGAAGCAGTTGTGGTGGCAGTACCTTAGGGTCAGTCCTGTACCACAACAGTTGACAGCTATAGGCCCATCAGTCTAACTTGTGCCTTGGGAAAATGTTTTGACCACTCTGTTTGTTGCTTATTCCAGCATGTGTTGAGCAAGGACTAGATATTTTCCAGAATGTCTTTCTAGCACAGCATTTATGTCTTACAAACCTGATTAGTTCTAGTAAAATCTAGCAAGTAGTTTAGATCTAGGTATTTGCATCTGATGAGGTATATAGCCCTTCATAGCTGAATAACTGTAAACCTCCTGTATCATAGTTATATACATTCCACCTGGCGATAATATTCCCATACTAAAAAATATTCTTGCCTGGTCATCTAATAATATTAAAAATGAAACAATCATCTTAGGGGATGTTAACATTAATTGGCTAAATATCACCAACCATAACCACCCGACCAACATTAATCTATACAACTATACACAACTGATCACTGAAATAACAAGACCCAACAGCAAAAAAAAAAATCAAGGTTCTATCCTGTATTGGATACGAGCATCTGACACTAATAAAATTTCCACCTCTGGCACACTACCAAATAGTATTAGTGACCACTTGCCAGCCTTCGTAACACGTAAAATCACCACAACAGTAAGTAACCACCAACTAAAACAAACTAGGGACCTATCCCAATTCTCACCAGACAGCTTTAATAATACTTTAAAAAGCACCAACTGGTCACCACTGAAAACGGTCCCTCTAGATGATGCAATTGAATTATTCAATTCTACATTTCTTAAAATCTTAAACAGTGTAGCCACACTTTGAGTAAAAAGAGTCAAGACAAATCATGCCAGTTGGCTCACCAAAACCACAAAGCAAATCAGGTCCACTAGAGATAAAGCTTGGAAAACCTAGCAAAAAATGTAAAAAATCCCTCTGACCTTGCTCTATACAGACAGCTTCGTAATCAAGCCAAACAACTAGTCATTAAAAACAAAAAAGACTACTTCTGTACTGTACAGGACCAATATAAACTAAACCCAAAGAAATTCTGGGGAGCAATACATTCCTTACTCCACCCAGGTTCAAAGACTAATCCATGCCCACATCCTGATTAAACACTGTCCGAGATAACATCACTCTTTAATTCATACTTCATTGACACTATAACAAGCTGACCACCACCTTCCCTACTATTAATCCCAGCCCACCTGACCAACAAGCAACAAATTCCACACCTTCCTCCCTGCCGAAATTTTCTTTCTCTCCCATATCGAACTCATCTATAAAAAAAATTCCTTCAGAAACTCAAACCTTGCTCCAATGCTCCAGATAACTTACCTGTTGAATTCTTACAATTATCTGCAAGCTCCATTGCCTACCTCATAAGTATACTCATCCATAGATCTATTCAGGAATCCCAGATACCTAATATCTGGAAGAAAGCATACATTCTTCCACTTCACAAAGGCAGCAATAACCCAGACATCTCCAATTTCCGATCTCTTGTTATTCTCTCCCCCATCTCCAAAACACTCAGCTTCTCAACCATTTAGTCAATTTCAAACTCCTTTAACCTACCCAGCATGGCTTCAGGCCAGGCCGCAGCACTAATACAGCTCTCATCTCCTTTACTGACACAATAAACCGGGCTCATGATGCCAGCTTCATTACCTCCTCACTCTTTTTTGACCTTTCTAAAGCTTTTGATACTATATCCCACCCCCTTCTACTCACCAAACTCAATAATCTAGGCATAGCATCCCCTACCCTAACCTGGTTCTCAAACTATCTCTGGTAGACAACAATCTACTAAATGGCAGCAATCCTATTCACCTTTCCTCAACATTGCGACAGGAGTGCCACAAGGATCAATATTGGGCCCCCTTCTATTTAATATATTTATTAATGACTTCCATAACTCCCTTACTCAAGCCAATGTGATCCAATATGCAGATGATTCCAGAATCATCTTCATGGCCAAGTTGCCTACTGAGTTACAACTACTAACCCAACAAGCTTTTATATCCACTGAAACTTGGATGTAAAATAACCATCTCACCCTCAACCTAGCAAAACCAAACTTATTTTATTCACCCCCCCAAAAAAATAACCCCTCAATAAAAACATTTTTTCTATATACTCCCAGAATAACATTCTCATTGAAGTTGTCTCTAGTACCAAACTGTTGGGTGTCATAATTGATGAAAACCTAACATTTGACCTCCATGTCCACAGTAACATCAAAAGAACTCACCAGAAACTGGGCACCCTGTATAGACACAGCCAGTACCTTAACCTTACTGCAAAAAAGGCTCTAGCTTCAGCCTTCCTGCTACCATCTCTGTTGTATGGTGCCCCTATCCTTACCAATATCCAGTCCTTTCTAAAACACAAACTCGACTCATGTTACAATAATGTTGCCAAATTTGCAAATAATGCTAGGTTCTCTGCACATCACTGCTCATCTCTACGTCAACTTAACTGGTTACACTACCACTTCACCTTAATTTCTTACAGTTAACTACTGCACCCAAAATTATATATAAACCCAGAGCTTGCCCCACTCTCTCCTCAATATTATCCTTGTATCACCCTAACAGAACTCTCAGATCAGAAAATAAAAATCTGCTTAATGTAGAAAAACCCAGACTCCCAGACAGTCATATGCTCTATCTTTTTAATGTCGCTAAATTTTGGAACACCCTCCCACCTTCAGTCACTTCCATCAGTTACCCCACACTCTTTAAGAAGTCTCTTAAGAAAACATCTCTTCTAGCAATGGCTATCCTCATGCTAATACAACCCTCCCTAAACATTTTTTCTCCTACTCTACCCACTTCTTTCTAGCCTGCTGACTATCTTGCCAGCCCCTATGAATTGCATACACCTCTTGCCCACTCGTTTTCCTTTACCCCATATACCTGACTCCAGTTTTCCCTGCAGTATTACCTCCCTCAGGCATTCTTCTTCTCTTTTTCCTAAGTTCCATCAATAACTCAACCTAACTATCATCTCTTCTGTTATTTCCCTCTGCAGTATTTTAATATCTATAGCACATGTAAACCTTCCTACTCTTTGCATAAAATCCTTATCACTGGAAATTACATACATAACATAAATGGTCTTTATGTACATATACAACACTGACCTTTTCAACTCTTATGCATGCAGGTTACTACACATTGCCCACAAACTCTGACAGGTATTCCTGTCTATAATAATCTGACTAGTCTAAGCAATATCTTCATGTGTTACTGTATTGCCTTATATCTCATTATGTAATTGTGCTTTTCCTGGATTGCCTATCTATATTTGTATCAACTCTCAAGCTATATTGTATCAATATGTAATATTATATGGAGCTTTTCTCCCCAGGCCTCCACTGAAAATGGGCTCACCTTGGCCTAGTGGACCTTCCCGGTAAACAAATGCAATAAATAATAAATAAATAAATAAATAAATAAATAAATAGCATTTTTGAAGCATCTCTAAGATTCCCGGCAGTTTCTGAATCAACTCTCCTGATTGTTCTTCTTGAATCTGATATATGACTTTTTTACTTTTTGATGCTTCAGTCTCAGAGCCAATGCTTTAACTGCCTTTGGGGTGTTCAGATAGTAGAATTCCTTTATAGCAATTTTCTACCCTCTGATCCTATTGTCCTCAAATTCTTGCAGCTCCCACTTCACATTTTCAAGCTGTTTGTCTTCATTTTCAGTGAAGTTGCCCCTTCTTATTACAGCTTGCTCTGTCTACTTAAAAGAAATTTGGGTTTACTTTTTTGCAATGCTTGTAGCCAAGCTACAGTTTTCTTCACAATGCCTCACAATTTATCCGACCATATGATAGATACCTCTTCTATCTGCACTAAAAGTTGCATTAGCTGTTTCTGCACCCATTTTTATAATTTTCTGACTCCAGCATATAAGTGTAGAACATCTAGTGTCAATCCAAAAATAATGCATGACTAAGCTTTGGTTTAACCATGAGATAAGCATAATCAGAAAATAGCATAGGATACATCCTTGACCCTGTAATTAGGTTGTTCTGTTCTTTAGTAATGAAAATGGTGTCAATATGGGCCCATCTAGAATATATCTGAAAAAAAGTCTAGCCTCTCTCCTTGCCTTGACAGCAGTCTCAATATCTTTCAGCAACTCCTCCCCACACATCCAAGCAGCTTACTGCATAATATCTCAATCTGTGAAAGAGTCTGCTTCTTTTTCTACGCAAAGCATATCTCATCATGGTGGAATATTATGTCCCTATTCCCCATAATTTTTCCCCTTACATATGAATAATCTCTAACAAAACCTTTTTTTGGACAACTGCAAGTCACTGTTTGGCAGAAGCTATATCAGGGCTGTGGTTAGGATATGTCTGTATCAGCACTCCCTAGTTATGACATACCTTCCTTTGCCATTTTACACTGTTCCCCATATCTTTAGCAGTCACCCACTATGCTTCAGCATTACCGCCATCTATGTCTAACTCCCACATAGGAAGAGTTCACAAACAGCTTGTAGCCCTGTTGTGTTAACTTTTATGTTTTGTTCTACCAAAGTATGTTTCCTGTAAGCCAGACAAATCGGTGTCTTCTTTTTTGATTACATTCATTATTCTATCTGATTTGACAGCATACCTCTCAACCTCTTAGTGGGCCATCTCAAAACCAGTGTAAACTGCCTTCAGTGCCTCTACAGGATCAGGAAATACTGAAAAAAAATATTTTGAATTTAGCTGGATAAATCAGTCTGAATTTGAGCCCTTGAGCATTATAGCATGGTTGTTCAGGAGTAAAGCCTGCCAATCTGTTGTGAGTTGCCAAGGAGAAGTCTGGGATCAAAAAGACTCGTCTCAAATGTAAGTTTTTTCCTAGCTTCCAGAGCCTGGATATTTTTTTCTTTTAACATGTAGATAGGGAAGCAAACTAGTATCTGTAGGCGACTCCTTGCACTGTTATTCTGGGGAATCTATGAAGCTATTAAAAGCTCATCATCTGTCAGCTGGGTCCAGCTATAACCACATCTTCATGAATGAGATGCAGTCTCTGCTTTCCAACCTATCAGAGATGCCATTAAACCTTCATTTTATTTTTCTTATAGGTTCATGAGTGACTACTAGGCTATTGATCTATGAGTATCTTATGAAGTCTAGGTCTGTGTTGCCTTGGTAATTATTAGCCCACATGTTTTGTAATATGAATCTCCAAAGACAGGCAGCAGAAGTATGTGCTGGGTAACTGCATGTTTCTCTTCTCCATAAGGGCCATTAGTGTTAAACCAGGGGTGAATGTGTGGTTGACCATCCATTCAATCATGTTACATTTGAATGCAGTAATAGAAGCACTCTGCTTCATGTGGAATGGTAATCAGTTCATAAAATTGTTAGTCTCTGTATTACATATAATCTGTCCAGCATGTTCTGTTAATTTTACAACAGAGATTGAGGTCCCCTGAGTAGATGTTTCTGATACCATTGAACTTCTGAATGTGCAATAGGTTTGACAAAATAGGCCCTCTTGAGGCTGTGTATGTGAGTCAGAGGTCACCTCTCAGGAGCCTGAATGGTTATCAAGAAGAGAAACAAAGCTTTGAGACAATCTGCATATTTTTTATGATTTAGAGTTTTGATTTTTTTTAATTGGGAAGCATCATGGTCATTCCAACTATGGCAGTTGTTTGGACAGATACATACAAAATGAATATTATACTCAATAATTAGCCTAATGTGTGCAGAGTACACATGAGTAATTAACAATCCAGGCTTGTGATACCATGCCCCTCGATATAAGCCATGCAATGAAAATTGACATCCTTAGAATAATGGATACTTAGTGATCAAAGGACAGGTCATTGTCATCACAGGTTCCCAAATCTCTAACTACAGGATCAGTTTTCAGAGGGGTGTTGTCAATGTGATAGTTACAAAGGGAGTCATGCTTACTGAAGGATATGATTATATATTTCTTAGCATTTAGTTTCAGTCAGTGGTTTGGTATTTGTTTGGGAAAACCCTCTTGTAAGATCATGGTGTCATCTAGGGAGTTTGTAATAAAACCAAGTTTGTAGTCATCTGCATACTTGGTCAGCCACAATTCATGAACATTAGCATTGACCTGTGAGGGGTAAATATCAAATAGAAGTGGCCCAAAGACTGAATCCTGGTGTACACCACTAATGACATGTCTTTTGGAGGAGGTAGAGCAGTCCACCCTTACCTCGTTTGCTCTATTTGGGAGCCAGTTTGTTATCTACTGAGTTACACAGAGGTAGAAAGTTAATGTGGAAGAGTTTATCTATGATGCCTGAGTGTGACATGGTTTTGAATGTCTTTGCAAGGTCCAGGTAGACAGTGTGCATGGATTTGCTCTAATCCGCTACCTCAGTATCTTTTTCAAAGAAGTCAGCCAGGTTAAGTAGACAGGACCTGCCCTTGATAAATCAAAATTGGGTCAGGTCAAGATTCTGTAGATCACCTATATCCCGATTTATTTATTCTATAATGATATATAATATAGTCTTACAGATGATGCCGGTCAGGCTTATGGGTCTGTAATTATGAAGGTCTTTTTAGCCCCACTTTTAAGCAAGAAAAATGACTGTTACTGTCTTTCATTCATCAGGTACAAAGCCTATTAGGCTAATGTTGAATAGCCTCTGTAGGGGGTCTGATAATTGATGTTTTAGGTTAGCCAATAGACAGTCTCATATATTATATGGCCCCATACATATAGGGTTCTTAACCTTAAATAGTGCCTTGAGAACTTGTCTTCTTGATTTACCCTCACGATCTATTATAGTGACATCAAGCAACTCCAAGTTTGCTTCAGCAGCTACAACCCTTGCCTTCAGTATCTCATTCTCATTTACCAAGGACTGCAGATATTTGAATGCTCATTTTCTGCTTCGGTTGCTTTTTTCATTTGCATGTCATTTTTGTTCATACAACTATCTATCCTTATATTCATTTTCTTATTCTCTTTCTATATAGTCACCAGAATGATTTCTTGTTCATCATCCATTTCTGTAAGCTCATGCTTTGTCCAAGCCTTTTGGGATGTTCTCCACAATTAATGTCTTTTCATTATTCAGGTTTTCTGACCTTATTGCTATTTCATGCAACTGTTTAGTATCACACCATCATGACGCCCAAATTTATCACAGAAAATTCATTTTCCTTTCCTTTTTTTTTGTCTTTTTCAAAGAAATTTCCATCTTTAAGAGGAGATGTCTGATGGAGCATGGTCTCCCAGCTGCTTAGCCGTCTCAGCCTATACCAGAACCTTCTGAGATGAAAAGGTTTTGATCCCACTGTATAAATCTGCTGTTAGACCAGCTGGAGAATGCTTCAGATTTTTAATTTAGCTCAGAGTAGTTAATTAGAACATGTGCAAAACATGTTTTCTAGACGGGCATCAGAAATTTCCTCATCTCGCATACAAGAAACTATTTAGTATGGGTGGAGGTTATTGAGAGGTGACTGAATTCTCATATTAAGTGTCTTCAGGAAACAAATTTAGCTGCAATCTTGAGTATAACCTTTTCTAAAGACATTGCTGCTACAAGGAACCATTAACTGTTGATAAACTTACCTCAGTCTAATAATTCATTTCCGAGTTCCTTCATTCATCATAGGACTATTAGATTATGTAATCCTTTATTTTTACACATTAGAGAAGCTGGAATTCTGGAGCTTTTTTAAGAAATCTTTAGGTGCTCGATTTAATAACAAGGTTTTTGACTTTGGATTATCCCATTTTCAAACTATTAATTTTCTAGTCCTGAGTTTGGAAATTTTAACATGGAATACTGAACATTTTAGAAACCATACTAAATGTGGTAGTATATTTAGGTTTTGGAATTTAATTGAATAGAATGTGGAATGCACTTTCTGTAAACAATACCAGAGTCATGAAGAATGGTGACATACAATGATACCTCATCATGTCAGCGTATTATGGTAGCAAAATGAATTCCAGAGGGATGCAGTATGTTGTTAACATTTTTACTGGCACTTAGCATGCTGTGTTACTTTTGTCAGATGCTTGCCAGTTTACATGGAAAGCAGTTTATGGCAGGAAGGGAGATATGACAGCCTTTTGGTTGACAGCAATGCCTCTTGCCTATTTTAATAAAAGCAAGTCAGTTGACAGTCTTACTGAAAAATATTAACTATTTTTAGAATGATCTGGTATGAGATTGTATGTTCTAGTCCTTTTCTTACCAGTGCATTTATTTATACTATATTGAACTGTAGAACTCTCAATTATAACTGTCCTTTAAAAAGACATTGGTTGCATGGGTCACATTAGTTGTGCATCCTTAGGATCCTTGGGGTATTTCACCCACTGGTTAAATCCTGTTAGTGAGCTAGTACATCATATATCCTAAAACGTGAAGGAAGAAGCAAGTAGAAAGGTCTGCAAATGCTAGCCTGTTGAGCATGATTTCAAATATTTTTATTTATTTTTTAAACAATAATCAATATCATTAACAAAACAAACACACACACACGTGCACATGCACGCACACACACACACACACACACACACACACACACATTAAAAAAAAACAGGTATTCATAACTGGAAGAGACACAATGAACATGGTGTATAAGTGATAAGTGCATTTGTTCCTTTATTTCAAATTGCAGAAGTTCATTAGATACCCTCTAAATGGGTGTATATCAGATGATCGAAAGCGTACAAGTCCGAAGCTCACAACCTCGAACTGCAAACCTTGAAAGCTGACAACATTGAACGCACAAAAAAAAAATACTAACTGCCCACGTGGGGGGCTGTGTCACTGGCACCCCTGCTACTTAAATATAGCAACCCCAAGATCGCATTATAATGCAGTAAAGGGAAAATTTTCCCTTCCCGCACTCTATGGGGATCTCCGTTCTGCAGTTCGATGTTGTCAGCTTTTAGAGTTTGAAGTTCGAAGTTGTGAGCTTCGGACTTATCAGCCTTCGATGTTCCAATATAAACCCCCTCTAAATACCTAATTTCCCTTATAAAACATTAGAAACATATCCAAACATTTTACTAATTAAAATACTTTCTTTCTTAAAGCAACCACATAAATAAGAGTGGCTCCTAATTAGTGCAGGTAAAAATCATAATAATAAACTGTTAAAAACATCATAACTTGTATAATGTATAAAAACTAAAATATTATAAAAGCTTGAAATGCTATAATATTATATAAAATGTTAATAATATAATGTACAAACTCAGAACCGGTGAACTTCAAGCTAATCCCTAACACAATTCATTCTTTAAAAATTGTCAAGAAAAGTCGTTGAAGGTTGTGCGATAGGCCCAGCACGTGAAAATCTACTGCCAATCATTAGCAAACTGGAGTTCCGCTGTGGCGACCCCTAACCAGGAAAAGCCGAAAGACACAAACAAACAAACAAACATTTTCAAATAATGTCCATTTCCAATGCTGATAAGCTACTTATTGATATCCTATCATTTATCTCACGGGGTTGGTTAGCATTTAATAATATCTGCCTATGTGTTTTTTTTATTTATTTTTTTTTGGAATACTAATTTAGTCCTGAAGAGATAAAATATCTGAAGGTGAAAAAGCCTTTAATTCCATCGCTGTTTGGTATTCTAAAAGTTCACAAATTGATTGGAAATCCCCTAATGAGACCAATTATGGCAGCAAGGGGTTAAAAATGGAGCCCCTAGCGAAATAGACCACCACTTAAAGGCATTTTTTGAGGACATATTTCATGTCCTCAAAGATTCATGGCATTTACTTAAAAGATTAGCTAAATGTGAATACAAAGAGAACATTATTTTTCTTAAATTGATTGGCAATCCCCCAATGAGACCAAGTATGGAGGAAAGGAGTTCAAAAATGGAGTCCCTAGTGAAATTGATAGACCATCACTTAAAGGCATTTTTTGAGGACAAGGTTCACATCCTCAAAGATGATGTTTTCAACAGTTTATTACTATGATTTTTACCTGCACTGATTAGGAGCCACTCTTAATTATAGAGTTGCCTTAAGAAGAAAAGTAGTTAATTAATAAAATGTTTGGATACGTTTCTAATGCTTTGGAAGGGAAATGAGGTGTTTAGAGGGTGTCTGATGAAGATCAGCAATTTGAAATAAAGGAAAAGTGCTAATCACTTATACATTGTGTTTGTGGTTATTTTTTTAAACAATAGGAAAAGAGAAGTGAGATGACCAGTAGTTCCAGCTATCTTCTGGATGTAGACCATTCATAATTCCAGCCACAACTAGATTAATAAGGCTTCCGATCAGCTGATTGCCCCAATATACATGGTAAACCAATTTACTCTAGGAGAATAATGGTAGCTGATATGACGTGATTTTCCCAAGCCCCCCCCCCAAAAAAAATAAATCACAGAAGTCACATTTCATCAAAAGCCACCATGTTTACATTTACAGCAAGCTCAGCAAGACTGTAAGCATACATCTCTGTTGGATTTATATTCAGTGCCTAAGCCCTTAAGCACAGTTTTCTATTCTGCTAGCGTTGCAATAAAGTAAAACCTGCTCTGTATCTTCACAACACATTTAAGAAATGTGTATCAGTTAGTACTTAAAAAATCTGTTTGATCAAAATGTTGTGTATATATCTTGTAATGGACTTGCCTAAGCACTGTCATGATGTCACTTGCATGATTCATTTTATTAAATAGAGTAAAGAGATTATGGTAATAGTCAAGTGAATGGCTGATGTTCAGAAATTAACATTTTCAATGCACTGTAGGATACAATGCTGGAGGGAATCATAAACTGCAGAAAGCTGTTTTTGTTCTTTTGGCCAGCAAATTGATGAACAGCTCTTCCAATATAACACGACTGCCCCAGAGTCGCACAGCTCAGCATTCCAAACCGTAATGAAGCTTTGCATGACAAATGACCAGGATTTGACAACTTGGGTAAATGACTTGCACTAAATGTTTTGCACTAATACATGAAATAATAAATCTTGTTTGCAATGTTCACATCCTTCTAGGTTCTATTCATTAGTACAAATTGCAGCATCACTATGCTTCATATATTTTTCTAGCCGATGATAAATTACTAGCTATAAAGCATTTTCAAAATAATTTCCATAAGAGTGCACTGTACCATCTGCACCTAATAACAAATAAGCAAAAGGCAGTCTTACAGGACCTCACAAACTTCTTGTGAGAAGCTCTCCAAATGTCAATCACCAGTTAAAAGAGCTCTAAATGGTTTTAATTCTTTCAAGTCTTTGGCATGTACAGTCTTCTCTGTTCTTCATTTTTCCTACAAAATGTATACAATTATAAATTCTGTAATGTCTGACTATTCAGTATTGTCTTATCATCTTTAAATGCCCATGAAATTTAGTAGCATGAGGTTCAAAAGGCACTGGTAACATGAGAACAGTAGAAAAATATACTAAAATATGCATCTTTTTTTTTTTTTACTTATTTGATCAAGCTGTAATTAGAGAGAATTCCATCCAGTTGTGCCTTGGACATTTATGTTACTTGCCTGAAAAAAAATGTACCTAATTATTTATAGAATATGAAGTTATATACATTAAGGCATAATATTTTGTTTTTAGTATTTATTGCAAAGTTTGTGACATTCCTCTTACAAGCCATATTTTAATTTCATGGTGTTTTCTGCTTTACAGTACTTGGTTCTCCAGTGAAATTCCCATGCAGTTGCCTTCTGCTTGAAGTTCACATGGTCTACCTCTGTCCATATACACTTTTGCTATCATGTCTAGCTTCTTTCTACAACTCAAAGGCATGAAGCAGGTGGATCTGCAAGGCTTAAACTGCCCCTTAAAACTGCCCCTAGGTATTTGATGTTTGGATTATGAATAGGCATGCTCAAACTCATCGCTGCCCTATCTATGATAGAGTTCCAGCCTTGTACCCATTGTTTGCAAAAATAAATTCCAGATTGCTGTGATCCTGAGTTCAGTAAATACACAATGAAAATGCACAAATGAATTAATGATTGAATTACATAATTTATTTATGACAAATTATCTTTTCAAAGTCTAACAGTCAGTACCTATTTTCAAGCGGATGTCATGCACATGTATAGCCAGCTCTGTTGGTATAGAGGAGTAAAGCCCAGGTGAACTGAGTTTTATCCATGGTTCTAGTGTCTGCTGGAGTTGGAGTGGGGAGAACAGGAATAAAGAGGCTAAGTCTGCCCACCTCCCTTTGGGGTGAAGGTAGAGGAAGTGTGTGTCTAGACATGATTTCTATGATTGAATCCCCAGTGGAAATTTGGGGTTACACTTTGTAGTTCACTGTACAAGAAAGCAAGATCAAATATCTTGCTTCATATGGAGACATAGATGTACATTACAAAGGTCAACTGCACTCCAATCATTGGATGTGAATGAGCATGTGCATGGGGGAAGGCATGATGTAATGAATTACCCTGACCTCTCAGCAAAAGGATGATGGTTCCTTCTCCAGGCTGGCACAGCTCTTGGCCAAGAAAGGAGTATTCTGAAGGGTTCTCACTAAGGGGAATAAACAGATCCACAATGAAATGAAAGAGGATAGAGCTTAATGGTCATCACAGAGGAGCAAGGTAAATAAATACAAAACAATGAATTAATTAATTTGCATATTTGTGGAAAACCATGAAAACTAATTCTAATATAATTATTTTAACTATGCTTTAGTCTAATCAAAGACTTCTTGTGCCACAAGTTTTTTTTTTAACATTCATGTGCATCTGAAGTTTTTTTTAAATGCCAAAAATATAGCACCACATACATTAGCTTTGCATGGCAGGCAATTAAGTTAGAGATGATATGTGCGTATAAAGAGCTGCATCCAGTCCCTATTTATACAGAAATGCCCTTGAAAATGATTATTTTGCTATACATGTCATGGTGAAGATATCTGGATACTCCATTAGAATTTGTATTTTAGATTAGCTTTATCTTGGAAAAGGAAGTGAACATAGCCTGCTGGTATAGAGGTAGAGTTCCATACATGACACTGGTGAACTGTATTCGGCTAGTGAGTCACTTGTCTCTCTCCAGCTCACTTTCTTTTAATTGGTGGGTATGGGCTTTTTCTGTGTGTCTGAGAATCTCTTGACAAAGGCTCTGGGTTTTTAGTCCCATAAAATTACAGAGAAAGTGATATGCTGACAGACAGACAAAAAGATAAACATCCACAGTGGAGAATATGCATATGGAAATCTATTTGCATGCACAGTATTGACATCAATGTGCTTCAGGTATAGCATTATAGGGTAGGTTTATGTAAAAACTACCTCCCTACCTCTAGGATGCCCTGCTAGTGGGATGCTTCTGTTTACTCAACTCCAGTCACTCAGTGTTCCATTTTAGATCCATAGCACAGTGTGACCTTGGTGCGAGGGTTAGCCTTTTCTTATTGTAGTAGCCATTGCTAAAGGGGACTGAAAAGGGCCACCATGTCATACTATTAGAGAGGGTAAAACGATACTTATAATGACATTGCAGCCATATGCTTGTGTTTTCGTCTCAGTTTTCCACAGCTCATTGAACTTGATACTAATTTTTAGAGTGTTTCAATGGCATATACAATAAAAATTCAAATCAGAGTTTGAAAAGGAAAGATTCATCAACAGATGTGTTTGCCTAATGAATATATAATAGTATGAAACCTTTTGGGGGGGAACACTAAAATGGGGTTTCTTTATATATGTGTTAAGCTGATGTTTTATAAACATCACTCATTACAAAAGTGAACTAATTTCCTAACATTTGGAAATTGTCACCACATATGAGCTGATGGAAAACTGGCATTGGTAATAATATGTTTATTGATGAGTGGCTGGGAGCATGGTTTTTGTTTGATCCATTTATGTTGCATCCTCTGATATTAAATGAGAGTTCTGAATTTGCTTACTCTATAACTGGGTAGTTATTAAGCATGTTTTGCCTGAAGTATATTTTTGTTTTATTATTCTGTAGTGTTAATGAGCACTGTTTAAGGCTGTAGCAAACCATACTCAGCATACTGAAATGATTACAGTTTTGTCCTGAACAGCACTCAGAAAAGAATGATGTATAAAGGCTAAGTATGTCTCTAATGGCCTAAACTAATGCCTGCAACAAAGAACTATATAAGCTTGTTTACACATATGCCTACCCACTGGGAAAATTTTTTTAGTACATTGGGAATTACAATTTAAAAAAAACACACTGTTTTCTATTTCAAGTGTGCATTGGGTTAGTCAAAGAAGTATTCATCATTTAAACATTAGGTAGGGGTGACAGCAGTAGCAGTATAAGCCTTTTTTAAACACATTCATTATTTAAACATTAGCTAGGGTGACAGCAGCAACAGTATGGGCCTATTTTTTTAAACACGTTCATCATTTAAGCATTAGGTGGGGTGGCAGCAGCAGTATAGGCCTTTTTTAACACACATTCATAATTTAAGCATTAGGTGGGGTGGTAGCAGCAGTATATTCCTTTTTTAAACACATTCATCATTTAAACATTAGCTGGGGTGACAGCAGCAGCAGTATGGGCCTATTTGTTTAAACACATTCATCATTTAAACATTAGGTGGGGTGGCAGCAGCAGTATAGGCCTTTTTTTAAACACATTCATAATTTAAGCATTAGGTGGGGTGGCAGCAGCAGTATAGGCCTTTTTGTTTAAACACATTCATCATTTAAACATTAGGTAGGGTGGCAGTAGCAGTATAGGCCTTTTTGTAAACACATTCATCATTTAAACTTTAGGTGGGGTGGCAGTAGCAGCAGTATAGGCCTTTTTTTAAACACATTCATCATTTAAACATTAGGTAGGGTGGCAGCAGCAGAAGTATATGCCTTTTTAAACACATTCATCATTTAAACATTAGGTGGGGTGGCAGCAACAGCAGTATATACCTTTTTTAAAGCACATTCATCATTTAAACATTAGACGGGGTGGCAGCAGCAGCAGCAGTATAGACCTTTTCTTTCTAAACACCTTTATTGAATTATCAATTGTGACATAGGCAATTTTACATTTATACAAAAGTAATCAAACTGTATTAACAAATTAATAATAAACATTATACATCACACATATTGCGATATATCGTATAACCTAAGCAACATTACATAAATTATTAAAATTTTGCCCCCTTTTTTAAACAAGAAACATCTCTATTAAACTATCGCTTACAACTTAAGCAATGTAACATTTATATAAATGAAAACAATCCACACCGACACAATCCTAGTTGCAAGCATTTTACATCACAAACCATACTGACACACTCCCATTTGCAAACATTATACATCACTTACAATCTATCTAATCATCTTTAGTCAAACACTGCATAGCTCATTTAAGAAAAAATACATTTGCGGCTAAAGCTCTGATACTTAAATAATATATAAGTTTTTTTTTCCCTGTGGGAGGCTGTCAGATTTTGCTCATATCCTAATTCTTCAAAGTTTCTGCTTGATGAATCAAGTATTAATGTGAACTGAAGCTATAGTTTGCTTTCCATGGCAGTGAAATGCTATGGATTTGCTGCTGGAATACTTTGTCACTTTTACAGTTTTTCTCTTAGTGCAGCAATGGGCTTTTGACTTGCAGACATTTTTTTTTTTTTTGTTGCTTTTTTGGACTGAATATTTTTCTTTGACCCTCCACCCTGACACCATCAAGTTCCACTCCTCAACCATCTGTCCCTCACTCCACCCCTTGGCTGCACATACCTACATTAACTGCACAATAAATAATCAGAATCAATTCATCATTCTTAGATTGTATTTTTGTTATGTTGCCCAAACAGAATCCTGACCCCATACCTATCACTAAATTACATCAGTGCAAAACAATCTACCAAAGATGTGTTGCTGCTCTTTCCAACCATGTATGGCAGGACTGGATCCTTTGGTCTCCAATGAGGGCTGCAGTCCTACCTGAAAATCTCTTCCATCCCATCTCCTCCAAATAATGCCTTGTAGTAGTTAGCAGCTTTTGGTTTCTTTATTGTCATCTTTTTAGCAGGCAAATAAATTTATAGATATATTACTCAGGGCAAGACATTAGCTTCCATAATAAAAATGAAGATACTTGCAATAATGTTTCAGTATTCAACATTTCTGTTAAATTTCAACTCTGATCACAAATATTGTGTCTGAAATGACAACAGAATCTGTCTCTGCCGATATATGACAAACTATTCCAATAGTGCGAGACAGTCTAGTAATTAGATGTTATTCAGAGTTTGCAGTGTCCTTAAAGGAATCCAAGTGTTACACCAATAAATGGTTCAATGCACTGCATGCTTGTAGAAATATTTGCTGGGACATTACTGCCCAACAAAACATGTAACATTGTTGAGCTGTGACCCCTCCAGTATACATTCAGAATTATATCTACTATATATTTATTTATTTCACATTTGGTAACTGCTACTGTAAAAACCCTTTTCAGACACGACCTGGGCCATGATCATACCTCTCAACTGTCCAAATTTTTCTCTCATAGTTTTGGTCTGCTCCTCATAAAATTTGTTATTTTCTGACAAATCATTGAGGATTGAAGCAACTAAATAACAGTAAATAATTTGAATTTCAGACTTCATATCCTTCAGAAAATACATAATAATTCAAAACCTGTTATTCTAGCAACTTTGTAAGTTTATATGAGCAATATTTAACATCTGTTCCAACTTTTCAGCCTTTGTCCCCCATTATTCTTTCTTTGTCCAGATTTCCTGTGCTTAGAGGTTGATAGGAATGGCCATGATGGCAGTAAGCAAAACAACATAAACAGACTCAAACCACTGTACAATAATAACAGAACAGACTCAGAACACTGTACAATGATAATAGTGGACTGCATCTCATGAAGGCTGTGAGCAAAATAATAGAAACAGACTGAGGACACTGTACAATAATAACAGAACAGACTCAGAACATTGTACAAAAATAACAATGGGCAACATCTCATGAAGGCTGTCAGAAAAACAATAGAAACAGACTCAGAACAGTGTACAATAAAAACAAAACAGAACACTGTAAAATAATAACAGGACATACTCAGAACACTGTAAAATAATAACAGGACAGACTCAGAACACTGCACAATAATACAGAACAGACTCAGAGTACTGCACAATAATAGAACAGACTCAGAACACTGTACAATAATAAAAGGACAGACTCAGAACACTGCACAGTAATAACAGAACAGACTCAGAACACTGTACAATAATAACAGAACAGACTTAGAACATTACACAATAATAACAGAACAGACTCAGAACTCTGTACAATAATAACAGAATAGACTCAGAATGTGTACAATAATAACAGAACAGACTCAGAACACTGTAAAATAATAACAGGACAGAATCAGAACACTGTACAATAATAAAAGAACAGACTCAGAACACTGTACAATAATAACAGAACAGATGCAACAGTGTATAATACAGGCTCAGAACACTGTACAGTAATAACAGTGGGCCATATCTCATGAATGCTGTCAGCAAAACAATAGAAACAGACTTTGAACAGTATGCAGTAACAGAACAGACTCAGAACATTGCACAGTAATAACAGAACAAACTCAGAACACTGTACAATAATAACAGAACAGACTCAGAACACTGTACAATAATAACAGAACAGATGCAACAGTCTACAATAATAACAGAATAGACTCAGATCACTGTACAATAATAACAGTGGGCCATATCTCATGAAGGCTGTCAGCAAAACAATAGAAACAGACTCAGAACAGTGTGCAATAACAGAACAGACTCAGAAAACTGCACAGTAATAACAGAACAGACTCAGAACACTGTAAAATAATAACAGAACAGACTCAGAGTACTTCACAATAATAACAGAACAGACTCAGAACATTGCACAATAATAAAAGGACAGACTCAGAACACAGTACAAAAATAACAGAACAGACTCAGAACACTGTACAATAGTAACATAACAGACACAACAGTGTACAATAATAACAGAACAGACTCAGAACACTGTCCAATAATAACAGTGGGCCATATCTCATGAAGGCTGTCAGCAAAACAATAGAAACAGACTCAGAACAGTGTGCAATAACAGAACAGGCTCAGAACACTGTACAATAATAGGACAGACTCAGAACATTGCACAATAAAAACAGGACAGACTCAGAACACTGCACAATAATAACAGAATAGACTTAGAACACTATACAATAATAACAGAACAGACTCAGAATACTGCACAATAATAACAGAACAGACTCAGAACACTACACAATAATAACAGAACAGACTTAGAACACTATACAGTAATAACAGAACAGACTCAAAACACTGTGCAATAATAACAGAATAGACTCAGAACACTGCACAATAATAACAGAACAGATTCAGAACAATGTACAATAATAACAGACATACTTGCAATTTCCTGGGGGGGGGTTCTATTCTAATAGTAGACACAAGCAGAAAACTGCACCTCTCAATGATTAGCAGTGGGAATTGGTATGAGATTCCTATGGGAAGATGCAAAAGTAGGCAGTTTAGAGCAAAATAATTTGCTCCAGTTTGATTACAGCATGTAAGCATGTTGAAGATGCAAAAGCGCAATCCATATATCGAAATTATAGCATTTACAATAGATAAAATATATTAATCTTTTATTACAATTCTGTCACAAGTTACTATTGCAGAGTTTCCAGACTAGTCTTGTTGGATATAATGAGTTATTTTGGCAGGGTTTTGTTTTTTCTCACATTTTATTTATTAATTTATTTTATTTTACATTTGTTAATCAGAATAGTCTGACTTGACACAGTCCCTTTTTCAGCAGAGGTCCAGGGAGAAAAGCTCCAGTAAACTACAAATCCAAAATCCAAAATCCAAATTAAATATACATGAGCATATAAAAAGAAGAAAACAGAATATTTACAAATGTGTATAGAATAAGCAACAGTAACAATTGCAGGCTAAACATAAGTTAACAAACCTATAGGAGGTATCTAGTTTGATAGAAAAATAAGAGAATACACAATGAATGCAGTAAATTACAATTTACTGATACCGAAGGCTATTATCCTATAGATGTAGTTGATGTTAATGCAATATTTTATTTTATTTTATTTTTAAGGGCAATACTTTTCAGAGAGACTAAGGAAGGTCTATCCAGGAGTGTAACAGGAACATAGCCAGGTGTCTGCTAAGAGAGACATTGGGAGCTTTTTAAATTGTATAATAGTTTGAGGTTATTAAGGTATGTAGCTTATTCCATATTTTAGAAATGTAGTTAGAGAAGAGTGAATTCCCAGAATGGTTTTTGGCTTCAGTGGTATGTAGAAGGTGTAGGTTGCTGGAGTGGAGACATCGGGAACTGGTGTAAGGCGGCATAATATTTTAGAGAGCAGGGGTTTTATCAAGTTGGTGGAGAACTTTGTGTTCAAAGGTTAGCTAGTTGAATAGTAGACATTGAGGAAGTTCGAACCAATTCAGTTGTTTAAGAGATGCACAGTGATGTGACCTATAGGCTGCACCAGTTGCAAACTTTGCTATTTTATTATAGCAAGATTCCATAGATTCATAGGTTCATAGGTGTGTACTAGACTAATTGCCCTGGAGCCTTTACAATCCTAGCCCATAGGATTACCCTGGCATCATGTCACCCAATCTTAGTTCTCAGTGCCTCTGTTGAGTAAAGCCACTGGAGTGATCCCTGGGGTGAGTTTTCTATTTCCCATCCACTCATCAAGATTTCTCTTGAAGAGGACCAGTGAGGTGCTTTGCTTTACATGTATGGGAAGTCTATTCCATAGCATGGGCAGTCTTTGGGTTATGAACCTGTCCCTCCAGCCTGTTCTGTTGATTGTGGTAATGAGGTTGAGGACACATGAGCATGTGGTGCAAAGGGATTTGGATTTCTTTAGATGTAGCAGTTCTAACAGAACTGGGTCAGACATTGAAAAATTAATTTTAAGGTGCTAAACCAAGGTGCTGTTACTGTGATTCTTACTATGATGGCTCCGAAGTCTTCTTAAGACACTCAGTCTTGCTGGCTGGGTTTTACTGAAATCAAAATCTAGTTATAGTTGCATTTACAGTCTGTTGCATACAGAAACTTGCAGGAAGTACACTGATGAGAGAATATACTTTGCAGCACCAAACTCATAGCAGTAACAACATTTTTTTTATAACACACCACACGGACTAATGTTGCAGCTTCAGGTACTGTTCTACTTTGCTTCTTGAAC
Source organism: Protopterus annectens (assembly GCF_019279795.1). Classification (NCBI taxonomy): domain Eukaryota; kingdom Metazoa; phylum Chordata; order Ceratodontiformes; family Protopteridae; genus Protopterus; species Protopterus annectens. The sequence goes on along the minus strand of NC_056731.1, from coordinate 1,201,042,704 downwards.
AACATGGATGATGTGAGAGATATAACATTTACCTCAGAATAAATGTGCCCCCTACCAATACCTCTAACATAACTGAATGAATACAGATCTTATATACAGTTGTAGTCACTCACACACATATAGATTTCCTCTTGGTATTCTATTTTGATCTTTGTATGAGAACATCTGTTCTTGTGCAAATGCTGAATTCAAACTTTCTTACTTAACAATGTCATATGATGCAGATTGTTTTCCTGTTGTCCAGCCCTTAAGAAAGCAGATTAGCTTTTTTTCTGACAATGTGTAAACATACATCCTGTTTTTACATGTTTGCTCTTACTGACAATGTAATGCATACATAAGAGGTCAGCTTTTACATTTTTGCTGATTCTGTTGGAAAACATGTCCATTAAGCAAGTTTCTTATTTTTCAAGCCACAGACATTTTAGTGTGGATGCTGATCACATATTATTAAACTCTATTTCTACATTTAAGCAAGTTTTATTTTATACTTTATTTATGTTACATATTTGTAACAGAATTACTTTCAACTTTAATATTTTGTTGAGCATATTCTTACAATTCCTTCTTTTTATTTTTTAACATACTCAAAACACTTTATACTGATATGTATTTTTGATTACATTATATAGAAAACACATTAAGAAACAAAACCTTTAGTCTTCTTTTGATACAAGTCAAAATGCAATTTTATATAGTTAATACAATTATAGCAAGTATTACTACTAAAACTGAATATATTTAACAACTTTTTCTTTTGCAGACCATTTTTTGAAAATATTTCACCAGTTATTAACTGTGTCAGCTTTAGTTTTATTTTTTAACTTGTTTAATTTATTCTTTTGCAATCACAGAATTTTATTTATGACTTAGAACTGTTCCATTAACTCTTTGCAACTGTTGAATTAACTCTTTACTTTTATTAATTATTTTATATCAAAAGATTAGAGACAGACTAATATTTATAAGAGACAAGAACTATGTGCTACTCCAAGCATTTATACACTACTGAAAATATACAATTTGAATGTCATTTTAACCATAACATTGTGGTCATGTCTCTGAACTGCCCATTAGCACCTTGGTAAACTACTGAACTAGGCTTAGATAATAAATATTGAATGTAATTATTTCAGTATATTTAATGCTTGAGGATTTAAAAAATATATGATTTATACACTAAATAATGCTATGCACATATTAGTCCATTAGCTGTATGAATACAATATTTTAATATAATTTTCCTCTAACTTGGGTAGCTAATACTAGTACAAATAAAATTATGGTCCAAAAACCAATAATAAGACTCCAACTTAAAACCAGTGAAAATATTACAACTTGACAAATTACTTTTGAACTTATTACAATGTATCCTGTACAGTATGTATTTACACAGATGGTTTGCTATTCATGCATTTCAATTTAGTAGGTATCCTGGACCCATTTTTTAAACATGGTTTTTCACACATATTTATTACTAGACATTAATTTCATTTGTACTGAATTATTTTGTATTTGTACATAAATAGACTTTTAACATCAAGCAAAATCTGGAAAATTCGTATGTCTCTTTAGAAGTATCTAGTGGAATTGCCACCAGAGGCAACTACATACCAGAAATTAAAACATTTGTGCTTTTGCATACCAACATTGTCTTGCCAAAAACGTATTAAAAAATAGTGATCATTTTTCCTCATTTTTTACATATCTTTACTCTCTCTTGTATAACTTTAATAAAGCCATTTTAAGTCATCCCTTGTATAGCTTTACAGTTTAACAGGTTGTAAATACAATTTAATACTAAACAATACAATGATAACTATCATAATAGTTGTTAGCAACTTGTAAAATATTTTATCCTGTCAGGTTTAATCCAGTTTATCAATATTTCTAATGCACTAATACCTGTTTTCCCCTCCCCCCTGAAAGAATATTGTCAAGAAGGAATGAGACATTTCTTCCTGTAGCTTTATTTTTGACCCTTTTGCAATATTGCTCACACAGTCACTGTAAAACTGAAAAAGTATCTCTCCCTGTGTAGTACTGCAGTATTGTTTATTTGCTTTATGCTGTGAGAATGAATGTATATCAGACCAACACTTTGGTTATACAGTTGCTTTATTATGTTATTAAACTATAGACCTTTGTCTGATTTGATAATTTTTTGGCTGTTTTCAATGACAGAATATATTTTTTGTTGTTGCCTTTGCTGTCTACTACTAGAAGTTATTTGTACCCTCCTGCATACTTTATTTGAACTGTATCTATACTATAACCCATCTGTTGGCTGTACTTGATGTAACTGAGTTTTTTTTTTACTTTTAACATTTACTTGCAAACAGATTATCAGAGACATATATGCACAATTGTGATGTTTTATTACAATTACCAAATAGTGTTGCATGTGAACATTTAACAATTATGTTTTAATAACAATAAGTTTTTAGAAAAACTCAAGCCACTTGTTTGCCAATCAGTCTTGTACTTTATCCTATCTTTCCAAAATTTTTTGTAACTATTTATCCAGTGTAGCAAGGTCTGAGCTCACATTTCACACTCTGAAGATCTTAGTTAACTCTATTAGCCATTTTTCTATAATCATCTGTTAATACACTTGCAATTTAGTAGTAAAATGCAGTTATAAAACACTTAGAATTATATTTGTGATTTGCATAACTATGCATTTATACTACATAACTAGACATTATTTTATACTTAGCTTACATATTTTTTATTTAACTGCCCTGCCATTCATTTTACAAAGACTGCTTGACTAATGCCATCTGTGGTTTTATTTATTTTTATATTAGCTTAACTAACACATGTTTATATTTACATTATTTATATTTGCTGTTGCTTGCCTGTTATTCTTGTGTATTGTAACAGATGTACTTTAGATAAAAAGAAAATGCATGCATGTCAGTCTTGTGACTTTAAATCTTTACTCTTATTAACTAGAACTGTTTTGTTTGCCTTTTGACTATGTTATGAGAATGGCAGTCATATGCTCTACTTTACTGTAGTACTGATAAATAACTGAATGGAAGTTTTAAACATTTGAGAATGATTTGTCCAGACATTAGATCTTACCATCCTACCATGTATGCTTAACCATTTTTAAAACACAAACATATTGTAAAATATATCTCTTTTGTACAGATCAGCTGTAGTTTCCTGCTCCTTCTCAATGTTTTCTTAAGCTCAGCTGTTGTATGGAGGAAGTCAGTCTCTGTCAGTTCAGCTAATTTATTTTCTTTATCCTGTAACTGTTGTTCAAGAGTTTCCTATAATGTTGTATGGTCTTTCTGACATTCTTTAGTAACCTGTTCTGCTGAATTTAAAACTCCTATGCACTTTTGGAAAATGTTTGTATATCTTGTCTAAACTTCCTGAACTCATTGTGTCTGTCTCTTAGAAGTTTATTACTTTCCTTTGTAACAAAATGTACTAGAGGTTCTGTCAGTAACTGATTTGACTCCTTTTGTAACTCTGAGATAAACCTTTTACATGTGGTGACAGGACAAACTGTTCAATATCTGAATATAATGGAAACACTTTACCCTTAGTTAATTTTTTATCATGAAAAGGTTTGTCTTCACAGTCTATTTTTTAGCAATATCATGCACTACTTTTTTATGGCATGGCACACAAAATGCAGTTTTTGTTGAATTACACAATAAACATTTGTCAAACTCCACATGGTTTTCTTTGAGATACCAGTCAAATATTGTAATACATTTGCATAATGCCTTACTATCAACTTGCCCTAATAAGGTTTTACATTTACTAAAGTGTTCTGTATACCAACATTGCAATTTAAATCTTGGCTTACACCTGCTGGAATTATGTCTGATAGCATCCATACTAAAAATGTGACATTGAAAAAAGTCTTACCAGTTAGCAAGAAAACAGGTGATCAGGCTGTTGTTGCTGATAGCTGGAAATTTTTCAGAGTCACTCAAGAAGCTAGGGAAACACAACAGGCAGCGAGATGCTGTGTATAGTAGATGTCCACCTTTTTTGAAGAATTAATGGCACTGCAACTTTCCTGGACTTTAGGCTCAATCTGGATTCAGACGTCTGAAAAACTTTACTACTGCAAGCTGCATAAACTGGAGTACCTCTGTTTAGGATTTACACATATGTACAAATGTTAGTTACTGCCATTTGACTGAAGTGACCCTCTGCAGGGCTTACCACTACTCCCCCTGTGTTCGAATGCAGGTAGGCTCACCATTGAAAAATTAATTTTCAGGTGCTAAACCAAGGTGCTGTTACTGTGATTCTTACTGTGATGGCTCTGAAGTCTTCTTCAGACACTCAGTCTTGCTGGCTGGGTATTGCTGAAATCAAAGTCTGGTTATAGTTGCATTCACAGGCTGTTGCATACAGAAACTTGCAGAATATGCACTGATGAGAGAAAATACTTTGCAGCACCAAACTCAGAGCAGTAAGAAATAACTTTTTATAACAAACCACATGGACTAATGTTGCAGCTTCAGGTACTGTTCTACTTTACTTCTTGAACAACATGGATGGTGTGAGCGATATAATATTTACCTTGGAACAAATGCTATACCAATACCTCTAACATAACTGAATTAATACAGATCTTATATACAGCTCTAGTCATGCACACACATACAGATTTCCTCTTGGTATTCTATTTTGATCTTTGTATGAGAACATCTGTTCTTGTGCAAATGCTGACTTCAAACATTCTTACTTAACAATGTCATATGATGCAGATTGTTTTCCTGTTGTCCAGACCTTAGGAAACCAGATTAGCTTTTTTCTGACAATGTGCAAACATATGTTCTGTTTTTACATTTTTGCTCTTATTGACAATGTAATGCATACATAAGAGGTCAGCGTTTACATTTTTGCTGATTCTGTAGAAACACATGTCCATTAAGCAAGTTCCTTATTTTTCAAGCCACAGTCATTTTATTATGGATGCTGATCACATATTACTAAACTCAATTTCTACATTTAAGCAAGCTTTATTTTATACCTTATTTATGTTACATATTTGTAACAGAATTACTTTCAACCTTAATATTTTGTTGAGCATATTCTTACAGACATGGCTTTGTAAATCAAGCAGATATCACCTCTAAGTAGACAATATGAGACAGAGAATAGTTGGAGTTTTTTTAGTCTGTCCATATATGACAAATGTTTAAGGCCTAGGATACTCTTTGTAAGGTACTTTTGCAGCCTCTCCAGTTATTGCAGGTGTTTAGTGAGGTACATGCCAAATGGGGCATTGTACTCAATGATTGGCCTAATGAGGGAAGAGTAGAGGGAGACAATGACTTTTTTCTTCCTGGATGCAAAACCCTTAGTAATAAGATGTGCCACATAGAAGGACTTTCTTTCCACAGTGACAATGTGGTGGTCAAACGAGAGGTTTGATGTCAACCTGTGCTCCCAGATCTCTTATAATGCCTTCTGTGTTCAGTGGACTACCATTGATATGGTAATTCATGGGAACCATGTTTTTCCCAAAGGGCATGCTGACACATTTTTTGGCATTGAGCTTAAAGCCATGGTTCTGACACCAGTTGTTGGTTTCAGTGAAGTCTTACTGTAGGATGTCAGCCTCACTTGGGGAGTTAATAATTGCTCACAACTTGCAATTGTCTGTCACTTTGTCAGCCAGAGTCCCTTCATGTTGGTCTGGACTTCAGAGAAGTAGATACCAAACAGGGGAGGACCAAGGACCGAACCCTGTGGGACCCCACTCATGACTGGTCAGCAGTCTGAATTGGAGTCAGCTACATTCACACTGTTGGTTCTACCTGTGAGCTAGTTTGAAACCCACCTAGTAATATAGGGGTTGATGCCTAGCTTAGTGAGTTTTACTATGATTCCTGGGTGGGAAATGGTATCAAAGGCCTTGGCCAGATCAAGGTAGGCTGTATGAACCACAGCTCTTGTGACTGACTCAAAAAAGTCACCCCAGTTGAGCAGGCATGATCTACCGTTCACAAAACCAAACAGTGTGGGATCCAGAGTTTGGAGATTCCCTATATCCTTGTTTATTAGGTCCGTGATGATGCATTCCATAGCTTTGCATATCAAACTTGTCAGGCTAGTGGGCTGATAGTTCCTAGGGTTTGTAGTCACTCCTCCTTTGTGGAGAGGCATGACTGTTGCAGTGCACCATTCAGTAGGGACAAAACCTGAGGTGAGGCTGAGATTGAACAGGGCACACAGGTGAGGTGTCAGTTCACTCTGTAGTTCATGTAGAACACAGCCAAGGATATTGTCAGGTCCCATAGAAGCTCTATTATTGGCCTTGGACAGTGCTGTTTTAACCTGTGCAGCAGTAATACTGGGTGCCTGGTAATCTATTGGTTTTGTGACTGGTCCCTTGGGGGAGAGGGGGTAAAGTTGGCACTGAAGCTCTTGGCCAGTATTTTGGCAATATCTTTTGGCTCAATATAGGAGGTACCATTGTGCAGTAGCTCAGAGCATATCTGGGTATTGCCGTGGAGATTCTTTACATAACTATAGAAGGCCTTGTGGTTGTCTTTACTATCTGCTGCAATTCAGTTTTCATAGCTAGCTTTAAAGAATTTGATGAGGGATCTCACCTTTTTGTTGAGGCTGATAAGGGAGTTTTTCCAGTCTTTGGACTTCACCTTTTTCTGCATCAGTTTCCTTCTTCTGTTCTAGAGTTTGTTTATGGCAGGTGACCACCAGATTGGCTTCCTTTCTTTGGAGGAGAGCGTCTTAGTTCTATTGGGTATGGCAAGAGCCATGCATTTTTGTATGTGTTCGTACAGTGCATTGGTGTATGATTTGGGGGTCATGCAGCAGGTCTCCATTTGCATGGGTGCCATGAAGTTAACCACTTCTGTTTTTAGGAGCCCAAAATTAGCATTTTAAAAGTTTTTCATGGTGGTTACCTTTGCGGGGGTGGTGGGAGGGATGTGGATTTTCAAGGTGATTAGTTTGTGGTCGGATCTAACCAGGGAGGAGTTGACTATTGGTGTAGAGCAACAGTCGCCCATGTTAGTAATGACCAGGTCAAGGATGTTACTACCTCTAGTGGGGGTAAGAATAAGCTGGTCCAGGGCATTGGAATTAATGAATTCCAGGAAACGTTGGGCAAGTGTATTGGTACAGGAGTAGTTCTCCCAGTTAATGGAGGGGTAGTTGAAATTGCCCAGTATGAGACTGTTAGGTTGGACCCTAATATTCTCCAGGGTGCTTAGGAATGTGGAGCATGAGTCTTGGGACATGGTCTGGGACCTATGGCAGGCTATGACCTGAATCGCTGTCTTACCCAATGTTAGCTTCACCTGAAGTAATTCAGATGTGTTATGTTGGGCTACCAGTCTGGAGGTGTGCACATCCTTTATGAATATGGAAACACCACTGCCTTTGGAGCTTCAGTCCAAGTTCTGGGGTTGAAAGATGTGGAATGAGTTATAACCTGGTAGTGCTGGGGTGCTTTCTGTTACCTTGAACCAGGTCTCTGTTACAGCACAAATGTCGATGTTCTCCATTTTAAGGAGTGCTTTGAGTGAGTGCATTTTGCGATTTAGACTTCTAGCATTGAGCAGCATGACCCTCAGATTGCATTTGTTTGTAGCTGTTATGGTGGTAATATGGTCTTTGGTACATCACCTAAAAAAGGCACTATAGTGGTGGCAAGAGCATTGGCCAGTATCTGGAAACCCAGGAGTGACAGATGCAGGCTATCTCTGGCAAAGCATTGGTTTCTGTCAATCATGTCATCCTAGGCAGACAGATACTGGATCCCCTTAGAATGACACCAGAAACTTAGCTAATTGTCAAAATCAATAATTTTCTGCTTGTACTGTGGTATCATTCTGGGTGATGGTTGGATTCTGCTCAGGGCTAGGGTCATACCCACCTGGGCTACATATTCAGAGAGCTCTTCCATGTCACTTGTCATATAGTCCAGGGAGGTACGTCTCAGGTCATTCACACCCACATGAACCTGTTGTTGAAGGACCTGAGTGCTTGCTTTATGTGGCAGATCCTGGCACCTGACAGACAGCTGACTGTTACTTTCTCCTTATTCAGCCTAGTGAGTGGGACATCAGTGTGCCTCACTATTGAGTCACCTATGACTAGTGTGTTGGGCATGCTGTTTTGCCTTAAGGGCTTTGGTTGAGTGGCACACTGTTTAAGAGAGTTATGTGTCTTGTGATTAGTGTTGTGTTATGGTGGTCAAGTGCGTTTTTGCTTTGGAGGTCTCTGATATTTGGGTAGATTTTTATTGACAGACAACATGTAGGTGGGTATGTGGTTTGTGTTTTTATGTGAAGGCAGTGCTGGTGTGTGTTCTGGAGGGCTGTGTGTTCCATGTGGTGTGGTGCAAGTGTTGACCTTCTCCTCTTGACCAGCTATTCTAATCTTGGCTGGAGAGTGCATGGCTTCCAGTTTGAATATATAAGTGCTTCTCTTGCAAGTCTGAGTGTTGGGAGGTAAGAGGAGAGGGTTGTCAGTGTACATGAGGCCGTTGGAACATTATCTCATGATGCCCAAGTTCACCAGGCTGATAGGAGAAAGCAACAGGGTAATGACCTTCAGACATGCCTAGAGGGGCTGGCATTAATAATAAATACTGGAGCTGTTTCTTTGTAGAAAGATTAGTGCTGGTAGCACTTTTGTGTGCTACAATAATTGCTACAAGAAGTCTGGTAAAGTGCTAGACTAATAATCTAGTAAAAGTGCAGGAGAGGTGAGAACTAGCAGATCTAAGGGAAAAAATTGAAGAGCAGACTTTGGCACTGCTCGGAAGCTTGCAAACAGTCATGGATACAGCAAATCTGTATCTGGACTAGACTGGTTGCAGGATAGGTGGGAAACAAGTGCAAATGTGGGCTTTTAAATCAGAAAGTTGAAAGAGATGGGAAAACTGCCCAAATGGCCAATAAACTGCAATTTCTGGGCTAGAAAGCACTCCTCTTGTGGTAGATAGGCAACCTATTGCTTACCACTCCCACTGATAAGCTAGAAGGCTTCCCTACAACACAAAAAGGCTTGGGGGCTCAGAAACTTACAAACAGTCCTGGATACAGCAAATCTGTATCTGGGCTAGACTAGTTACAGGAAAGGAGGAAAGACCGCAAACATGGGCTTTGAAACCAGAAAGTTGAAGGAGATGGAAAAACTGCCCAAACGGCCAATAAACTATAATTTCTGGGCCAGAAACCACTCCTTTTGTGGTGGATGGGCTACCTAGTGCTTACCACTCCCACTAATAGAAGGCTTCCCTCCAAACCAGAAAGACTTAGGAGGGGCTGAGAAGCTCACAGACAGTCCTGGATACAGCAAATCTGCACCAGGACTATACTAGTTACAGGAAAGGCAGGAAGCAAGCTTAGAACTTTTTTGTTACAGTTAAAAAGTGCCAAAAATATACTTATCAGCTGAGAAGCAAAATACAGGGAGATTCTTGCAAAGTTTTTTTTTTTTTCATAAAGGAAAGGGAGAAAGGAGAAGCAGAAGATAATTCAAGTTTAGGAAACTAAGTGGGTTGGCCTTCTCAAATGTTCTCTCTCTATTAGGTAGAATGAGCTAATAACACTAGACTGGGCGGAGTGTCCCAGACCAAATTTACAGTAAGGGGCGAGCAACTGCAAAGCCACCAAGTATAACAGCAATACACCAACAGGGGCGGAGGGTGGGGAAGAATACTACAGCTAATAGCCTACACTCTTTTAGACAGTAACCACTGCAGAAATATTTATCATAACAGAAACACAGCAGTAAGCCACAAAATTAAAGTTTTTAAACAGGTAAAGGAGCAATGAGACTCTACAGAATGCTTTTAACTGCAAACAAATCAGTTATATGATACAGTTTTTGACAGGAAATCAGAACAAACAAACAGGTGCTTAAATGCAGAAACTTTACAGTTAATACCTTTCACACAGTGAAACTAGCTAAAAAGCTTTACAAATAGTGTGACAGTAAAAACCTTATTTATGAGGCCCTGTAAGGCCAACAATTTTAGTTCAACCATGCATGTTAGTTAATAGAATTAAAATACAGTAAAAAGTATGCAGCAGACTATAAAAAGTGCTTTATATAAACTGCTAGAAGCAATAACTAGTAAAAATAAGCAAAAAAATAAAAACAGGATACTTATTGTTATATCCCAGATCACAGTTGTAGTCAATGCCCCTCCTCCACTCAGCTCAGTGTGTATAGACAGAAATCCTCTCAAAGTTAGGGCTTAAATACCAGAAGATACAACCTTAAACACCCTTTTTAAAAAAGCTCAAAAGAACAAATGAGTGCTTACTCCAAGCTCTAGACCAGCCAACCTCCACCAGCCAGCACCCAATCAACACAATCCTGCCACAAAGGAAAAGAAAGGCTTCTGCTAATTCAAGATGGCCTGGGACATGCTCAAAACAATGACAGCAAAAACAAACAGGCCCAGAGACAGCAAATCTGAACTGGGACTATACTACAGCTACTAACCTGCACTCTTTTAGACAGTAAACACTACAAAAATGTTTATCACAGCAAAAAAAAAAAAAAAAAAAAAAAAAAAAAAACGGTGAGTCACAAAATGAAAATTTTTAAACAGGTAAAGGAACAAGGAGAGTCTACAGAATGCTTTTAACTGTAAACAAATCAGTTATATGATACACTCCTTGGCAGGAAATCCGAACAAACAAACAGGTGCTTAACAAATACAGAAAATTTCCAGTTAATACCTTTCACACAGTGAAACTAGCTAAAAAGCTTTACAAACAGTGTGATAACAAAAACCTTATTTATTCTGCCCTGTAAGGCAGACAATTTTAGTTCAACCATGCAGATTAGTTAATAGCAATACAATACAATACAGTAAAAAGTATGCAGCAGACAATAAAAAAGTGCTATATATAAACTGGTAGAAGCAATAGCTAGTAAAAATAAGCAAACAAAAACAAGATACTTATTGTTTTATATATCTCAGATCAGAGTTGTAGTCAATTTTCATTGTCTGCTTTGTGGAGGTTGGTTAGTATTGAGGAGGCATAGAGGAGGGTTGATAAGAGGTGTGTACGGGGCAATAGTAACTTTTGTATTTCTTGTCAGAAATTGTTTATTTCTCTGTAGGAGACCTAGTTTCTTATGGACCTTTTTGATGGTTTGGGCTATGTATATATCAAATTTCAGGTTATTGTCGATTTCTATCCCAAGTAGTTTAGTGTGTGCCATTGGGGTGATCACAGTTTTATTTTTGGACAAGATAGTAAATGACAGCGAAGCTGAGGAGGATTTAGTTGGGCTAAAGAGAAGGAGCTTAGTTTTGTTGAGATTCAGAATGAGTTGGAGTTAGTGAGCCATGTTTCGACAGATAGGAAGGAATCTTGGGTAATGGTATGGAGGTCTTGTAGTGTGGAGGCTGCACATATTAAAGTGGAGTCATGTGCGTATTGCGCTACAGAAGCATGTGGTGTGGAGGTGCTGAGCTGGTTGGTGAATATAGAGAAAAGTAGAGGTCCAAGAATGGAGCCTTATGGAATCCATAAGAGACCTGGGAGCAGAGGGGAGAGTTAATTTTGCCACTGGATGGCTTGTAGATGTCCTGCTATGTAGCTTTGGAACTATGTGATACTAGAATTGCTAAGGTTTAGGGTGGAGTGAATGTTAATGAGTTTATTGTGATCTTCCTGTCAAAGGCTTTGGAAAGGTCCAACAATACAGTAGATACTTATTGTCTATTGTTTCTATATTGGTTAACGATATTGGTAAAGGGCATTAGTGTGGTAGTGATAGTATGAATGGGATGATAGCCATGTTGGGTGTGTGATAGTAGTTTGTGTGTGAGAAGGTAGTTCATTAATTGCGTATGCACTACTCTTTCGAGTATTTTGGATAAAGGAGATGGGATGGGATGGCAATAGGGTGATAATTTGTATAATCTGTGGAATTACCTCCTTTATGTAGTGGTAGAATATGGGAGGTTTTCCAAATAGTAGGTACATGGCTCTCAGATATTGACTGGTTGATGAGTATGGCTACTGGATAGTCTACAGCTTCAGCTGCAATTTTTAGAAAGTTAGCTGAGAGGTTATCTATCACTAGAGTGGTTGGTTTCAGTTTTTGAAGTATTTTTTATGGATTTAACAGGCACTGGGTGTAAGATAAAGTGCGGGGGACTATTTGGGGAGATGGTGCTGTGTTGGGGGAAGAAGTAGAGTTGATGATGGCTTGAGAGTTTGCAAGGGCTTGAATAGTTTCTGTGAAGTATTTATTGAATGGGTTTGCTAAGCTGTCAGAATTGTTAGTTGTTGTTGAGTTAGAGGTAGTTGATTTACCTGTGTGAAGTATATTATTAATTGTAGCTCAGAATTTTTGAGGGAATCTTGTGTGTTTACTCTGTATATTGTGGTAGTAGTTGATTTTGTCTCATCATACTAGCGTTTTACTTTGGTACATAGTTCTAACTATGTTTGTTTTGTTAATTGGGTTTTATTTTTTTGAAATTGTCTTGATAAAGTCTAGAATCCATTCTTTTCTTTCCAGTGGAACAAATACTGTAGGCAAAAGGCACCAGGATGTGTGCATGGATATTACGACACACCTAAGAAAGTTTTAGACCCAGGTTTCACAAATTCCGGGTCATATTTCAGGTGGTGGTGGTGGTCTATAGATGGCAAGTTGAAAATTTTTGCACAAAATATTAATGTTTGGCAGAGTAAAGGGCATAAAAAATAATGTTTAAAGAAAGTATATTGCCCATTTGAACTAAATTTGAATTCTGGCATGACATTTTCAGGTCAGTCACTTTATGGATTCTTCCATCAAGTTGTCATGTGTTGTTATGCAAATTGATTTGTAAATGTTGTTTCACAGTCATTCTTTTAAAACAGATTTTGGATAACAGTTAACACAAATTCAGTATCATGGTTTAGGTGGTTGTGATCCAGGCTGCACATTAAAAATGTTGGGTCAAAATGTTAAGTTTTAGTAGAGTTAAGAGCATCTGCGGAAAATAATGTAAAATTGTATAGAAAAAAGTTTTCCCTGTTTTCTCAGCTTTCCAGTGAAGCCATCATGCTTAAAGCACAATTTCAGTTGGAAAAGTTTTTATTTCCTTTTCTTTTTTGCAGTTTTTGAAGATACATTGGGCCAGATTAAATAAAGTTCACAAAATCTCATCCATTATGCTGATATCATTGGCAAAGTTGCAGATAACAATGTAACATTTATATGTAGTATTTATCAATGATCTCTACTTAGCTATTCCTCATGCAACCTGTATACAATATGCAGATGATTCAACTTTAATCTGTGCGGCTAAATCTTCATCTGAACTACAATCCCTAACTCAGAAGATGTTTAACATAGTAGAGACTTGGTTCTTAAAATGTTGCCTGCTCTTGAATCCCCAAAAAAACAAAGCTCCTTCTCTTTACTCCTACCCGTAAATTCATGCCTTTAGATTTCTCTGTTATTTCTAATAATGGTACCCTCATATCCCCTGATTCTACCACCAACTCCTAGGAATTACAATAGACAATAACCTTAACTTTGATACCCATATTAATAACAATATAAAAACAGTCAACAGAAAAATTGGCTCCCTATACAGGATCAAATACTTTCTTACTCCAATAGCCAGAACTACTATTGCCCACTCACAACTAATCTCAACACTTCTCTATGCCTTACCAATATACACCAACCTATCACAGAATAATCTTCTCAAACTAACTACCTCTTATAATAAAATTGCCAGATTTGCAACTGGTAATCCCTTTAGAACTCATCATTGTCAGAATATAAAATGGCTAGGATGGCTTGAACTGCAAAATCAGCTTCATTTTAACCAACTTACCATTGCCCATAAGATCCTCAACCAGCCTAACAACACTCCTGTACTCTCAAACCTCATAACTCCTTACAAAAATCTTAATACCTTACGCTCAGATAATAAACTTCTACTTAGCATTAGTATGTCTAACAACATGGCAGGTGACTCTCTTTTCTCAAACACAACTGGGAAAAACTGGAACCTTCTATCTAGTGAACTTACTTCACTTCCTTCCCTACCCCACTTCAAACAAAAACTCAAAATATACCTTAGAACATACTGGTTATGCCCTTGCACCAACCTCGACTAACTTACCACCTCTGTTACTATTTTTTCTCTTAACTCCACCCTGACTTTTGATTCTAAGTTCTTTACTGCAAGCGTTGCAGGAATTGTAAACCTGCATACAGTTATGATCTACCTCACATGGATATCTTGTTCTATATGTTCTAAATGTTCTTATGCAACCATTCTCAGGAATTGTAAACCTGGAAAAAGTTCAATCTGCCTCATGTGAATATCTTGTTCTATATTTTAGTAAATACTTCTTCAGCAATGTACTGTAAAATGTTTTGAAACATCTGCTATGTTAACTTGATTGTAACCTTATATATACTGTTTTTAAATTGTAACCTTATACATATTGGTATAATGAATCTGTCTTGGAGCTTTTCTCCCCAGGCCTCTACTGAAAATGGACATATATCCAGTTGGACTAGCCCGGTAAACAAATGCAAAATAAATAAATAAATAAAAATAATATATAAATATTCTACAGTGAACTCTGAATATCTTGGCACATGATGGAATATCTCAGTAGTAATGATGTACTGTATATCATAGGATCATAGGAAGTTACTAGGCTATTGGGCATGAGGCCATTATAAGCCTAGCCAAGAGTTTAGCCCGTGTTTAGACAAGTCAGCACCCAAACCCCCTGTCCAGCAGGGACACAGTTGGAATCCCAGTGGTGTATTTTCTGTTTCTCATCCAGTTATCCAAGTTGTGCATGGAAAGGGATAATCAGGTACTCAGTTTGACATGGAGAGGGAGTCAATTCCACAGATGGGGGAGTCTCTGTGTGACAAATATGTCATGCCAACAAGTTCTATTGGTGTCACAGACCATACTGAGGTCATGCATGCGGGTTACTTGAGTAGAGTTTGACTTGCAGATATGCAGCAGTCCCATCAAGATGGATCTGAGATTGCTTTGTATGCCAGACAGAGGTCACCTCTGAGGAGTATGTATGAAACTGAGTAGCGAGACAGGGCTTTTAGCCTATCTGTGTAGGGTAGATGTTTGAGGCCCTGTATTCTTCTGTTGAAGAACCTCTGTGGTCTCTCCAGCTGCTGCATGTGCTTTGCGAGGTACACGCCGAAGGGGGCTTTGTACTCAATAATTGGCCTTATAAGGGAAGAATGTAGGGATGTTATGACCTCCTTGTCCCTGGATGAGATACACTTACTTATGAGGTGGGCCATGTAGCAAATTTCCATACATTGGAAGCAACATGGTGGTCAAAAGTCAGGTTGCTATCAACCTGGGTGCCCAAATGCCCAAATCCCTCACGACTGATTGCGTGCTTAGGACATTGCTATTAATGTGATAATATGTTGGGATGTCACTCTCCCCAAAGGGGATGATGATGCATTTTCTGGCATTCAGCTTGAGGCCATATTTCTGACACCAGTCATTTGTTTGGGTGAGACCCTCTTGGAAGACGTCCATATTACTGGAAATTAATGACCACACCCAGCTTGCAGTCATCTGCAAACTTGGTCAGCCATAGCCCACTGGTTTTGGCCTGCAGCTCAGAGAAGTATATCCCGATTAACAGAGGGCCAAGAGTGATTGCTGGGGTGCTTGTTATGGGTCTACTGCTTGAGGTGGCTTCCCCTGTTTTGATTAGATGGGTTCTATCAGTGAACCAGTTTGCTACCCATCTGATAACATATGGATTGATGCCTAGTTGGGAGAGTTTATCTATTATACCTGCATGGGGAATAGTGTTGAAGGCTTTGGCCAGGTCAAGGTAGGCTGTGTGCACCATCTTCCCCTTGTCCATGGCTTTGGTGACTATCTTGAAGAAGTCAACCAGATTTAACAGACATGACCTCCCTTTGACAAAGCCAAACTGTGTGGGGTTGAGTGTTTGGAGGTTGCCAATGTCCCTGTTAATTAGTTCCA
The DNA here is from genome assembly GCF_019279795.1 of Protopterus annectens. Classification (NCBI taxonomy): domain Eukaryota; kingdom Metazoa; phylum Chordata; order Ceratodontiformes; family Protopteridae; genus Protopterus; species Protopterus annectens. The sequence goes on along the minus strand of NC_056731.1, from coordinate 1,201,026,707 downwards.
TGATAATCCATTCATGGCCTTGCAGATCAGGCTAGTTAGGTCGGTGGGTCTATAATTTCCTGGATCACTGGATGCTCCACCTTTGTGTAAAGGGATGACAGTGGCTGTCCTCCAGTCAGCTGGGAAAAAACCCATCACACAGGATTTGGTTGAAAAAAAAACCCATCACACAGGATTTGGTTGAAAAGGGCCCCTACTGGTGCTGCAAGTTCATGCCTGAGTTCATGCCTGGGATGTTATCGGGTCCCATAGAGGCTGTATCTTTTGCCTTTGAGAGGGCAGTGATGTCCTGATTTACTGATGGAGGGACATAGGGATGAAGTTTTCGATGAATCTATCAGCCAGTAGGTTGGCTATATCTACAGCATTTGTGTATGTGGTGTCCTTGACTACTAGTTCTGAACAGATCTGGGTGCTTCCTTTGAGATCGCTGACATATGTGAAGAAGGCCTTATGATTGACTCTAGTAGATGTGGCCAATTTGGACTTGAAGATGGAGTTAGAGGGTTTCACTAGTGCTCTTATTTGCTTGTTCATGCTAAGGAGAGATTGCTTCAAATTGGGCACCTGATAATTCTTGGATCTGGACAGCATTTTTTTCCTTTTGTTTATAGTTTATTTATTGCAGATGTCCAACAGACAGGTTTACCCTTCCTTGCAGAGGATTATTTTGACCTGTCAAGTATTCTTTATTCCATGAATCTATATCAGTGCTCATATAGTACTTTGGTGTAGATTTGGACATTGTTGCCAGTTCCAACAGAGGGAGAAAGGGCTGTGAAGTTGTTTATACCATCCCTCAGGAGGTTGTAATCAGCTTTGGAGAAGATTTTTTGTTTGACCCTAGCTAGGGGGGGGGGGGGTCAGTGGAGATTCTGACTTCAAAAGTGACCGCTTTATGGTCGGATTTTACCAGGGAGGATTATACTGCAGGGGTGCTGTAGTGGTTACTTATGTTGGTTAATACCAAGTCCAAGATATTATCTTCTCTTGTGGAGGTGTCGACTAGCTGTTCCAAGGCATTTGCATTGATAAAATTGAGCAGTCTCTGGGCATTTGCATTCTGGCATGAGTAGTTTTTCCAGTCTATGGTGGGTAGTTAACATCACCCAGGATCAAGGTAAAGGCTTGAATCTTGATAGATTCAAGGAGGTGCAGTAGTATATCCCTTGCAAGTAATCCATAAATAATGAAAAATCACTGTGAAACATAATGTACATAAACAAAATTAAAGAAAAAATCTTACAATCCAAGCATCCTGATAGTCATAAATATATGTCTATAAAAGAATCTCTCCAGTAAGCTTAAATAAAACTATGGAATATCACTGTAAGTCCATTATTATTTAAATACGCTGGCTATCACTTACAGACTCTGGTGGAATCCATAAATTTTCTAATAAAAATATTTATAAAAGTGAAGGCAATCAAGACCATATCATCACAGCTAACATTAGCTAGCTATGGGTGCAGGATATGTCTGGGGAACACAGGTAATGCATGCACCCAAGGACATTGGGAGATAGAAAAGAAGATGTGGGGTATGGATGCAGAAGGGTGACACACAAGAGCTATGTTTGCATCGGCAAATCTGAGGAAAAATCAGAGGGCATGTGCAATGCTTTTTTTTGTTTTTTTGTTTTTTTTTTAAGAATAGACTGAAAGGTAAAGAGAGAGAAAGAAGAGAAGACCATCACATCAGGTATTCTCAGAGAACAAATAGCACAATACATGAAAGATAAAGTTGGAAAAAAAAACATTAAGGACAGTTAAGTTACAGACAGCAAAATCCACAACATGGGCAATGGAAAATTGTCAAACAGGGTGGGATCACTTTATAACATATCAAAAACCATGTGGCAGTCATGCATGGCTGTGCATGACCAATGGCAGATGTGTGTTGTAGGGTAATAAATAAGGATTCTACACACTGGATAAATAAACACACATCCAAGTAGTCTGTCAGGAGTACAAATGTAAGCCAAGCAACATCCCATTTTAGCTAAATAGCTTCAACAGAGGACAAACTCAAACCTCCAGCCATGGGTGTGAAAGACATACAACCAAGCACTGTGCCAAATAACAGTACTGCGGCAAATCAGCAAAATGGCTGTTAAATGCACAAATAGGTGTACACAACCCAAACAAACATGTAATGGAATACATATACGTCACACATATGCCATGTCAAAGGCAAATAACAGGTTTAGAGATATATGTCAGTGGCCTAAATGGAACGTAATTGAAAGCAATATCAATACACAAACACATACATAGTAATAAAACACTCCACCAAATCCATACATATTAATGACTGGATAAAAAACAAATGTGAAACTGGAAACAAATCACTGACTGCCACACCAAATAACTGGCTTAGCACTTTCATTTGATTTATTCAAACTTCTTCAGAACCACATGACAATCCTGAAACCATCCTTAATATAACAATATCAATTAACAATGTCCAGTAAAAATGATTACATCATTAAATCATTAAATATCCAATATTTAAAGAAACAACTTGTGTTTAAATAAAAATAACTAATATATATATGTATATATATATATATATATATATATATATATATATATATATATATATATATATATATAAACGAGCACACATAAATTTATATAAATGCTGTATAAATTAATAATGGTACCTATAATTCAAAATACATTTGATATTTAAGGTACCATTCAACCCAGGAGCTCTTTCAGCATTTAAAAAAACTTGCCATCTTAGCTCCTTAATTTCCAGAGCATTATTAAACTCTGATACATAAGGTGCCATGATGATGTAGTCTAACACAAAAAAAATTCTTAAAATTAGTACATTCCAAAGCATGCTTGGCCAAAGCGTTATTAATATCCTTATTTCTAATTGTCACACAGTGCTCGTATATCCTTTTTTGTAATGCCCTAATAGTTTTGCCATCATAAAAATTATGACAGGTGGTACAAGAAGCTAAATAAACTATACCACTACTTCTACAATTAAATCTACCCTTGCTGGTCACTATTTTTTGAATATGGGCTAAAAATATACTTTTCAAAAAATCTATATATCGGCACTGTCTACAATATAACATGAATAAGTACCTACTGGGCCACTAAATATGTTGGAAGACTTATATTCTCCCACTTCCAAAATAGATTTCACACTAGCTACTTTCTTATAAATGAAAGTCACCCAATACCCTAGCCAAATCTCTGTTGCCCCAAATCACCTTCCAGTTATCTGACATTACTCGGTTAATGTCATAAGAGTCTTTACAAATTGGAACAGGAAAGGCACAATCCATTTTATGATCCTCAATGTCAATAGTTTTAGAAGTAAACCCACTGATTAAGATTTATGGGAATTTGTCCCTTCTAGCCAAAATGATCTCTTCCTTAATAACATTCAGCTTTTCATAAGAATAATCTCTCTGAACAAACATAGATAGCAATATGTCTGTTTCACAAATTAAAGTATCAAAATTTGAAATGAGTCTGCTGAGGCGGATAATTTGTCCATGTACCAAATTAAATTTCATAAAAGCCAGATGTTCACTCTGAAAATGAAGACAATTGGTGTAGGTGTTCTTCCTGTACACCGTACTGATGAACCTCTTCTTTCTCTATAACAATGTTCAAATCCAAAAAGTGAACAGCAGTACCCATACCACTGAGTGTAAACACCAGGCCATATGCATGGCTGTTGATTTTATCCAATAAAATATATAAATCATCAGCAAACCCATTCCAAATAAAAAACAAATCATCTATATATATTCTGTATAAAGAGACATATTTAAATCCATCCAATTTGGTCAAAAGGGACAAATCCCACCAACTTAAAACCGAATTGGCAAATTGCACCCATGGCAATCCCACAAGTTTGGCGATATATTTTACCATCAAACATAAAAAAGTTATTTTTCGGTATCAATTCCAACAAAACACAAATTGACTGAACCATGACTTCTTCCAAATGTAATATGTCTACTCAAACAATTATTGACAAATTCTATACCTAAAGTCTGTTCTATAGATGTATATAAAGAAATTATGTCAATAGTGACTAAAAATATCCCTGTTCCTTTAAATGCATAATTCTTTGACAAATCCAAAAATTGCCATGAACCTTTCAGGAAATACAATGTCTTAGACACTAATGGATTTAATAAGTAGTCCAAATAGTGAGAGATAGTAACTGATTTACCTTTTTTTGCAGAAACTATAGGCCTAAAGAGAGGGTTGTTTAATTTTTTATGGATCTTAGGTATCCCAAATAAGATCCCTAACTTCGGTTCTTCCATAACTAAAAACTCATAAGTGGCCAGATTAATGTAATTTCTATTAAGTAAATCCATACATTGACTATCAATGTTGGAAAAACAATTTTCTGACCGTGTCCTTACTGACCAATTGATAACTGTTTTTATCTTTCAATAACATATTCATGGAATTTTCTGACATATAATTTGAAATCCAAAATTGTGTCTTCAAGTGGGGCCTTGACACGGGGAACAAAAGAGAAACCTTTCTCCAATGGCTGATGTTGTGAATCACTAAGTATTAGATCACTTAAATTATAAATTTTACAAATGGGAAGTACCTCTTGTGGTATTTCCCCTTCTTTTTGTTCCCTATGTTGTCTTTCTCCTTGGTAATCAAGTGATTGTTGTCCCCCTCTTTTAACTTCTGATGAAAAGAATTACTTACACTCTAAACACTATTGGCACTAGTGCCTTCTCCTGAATCCATGGCAACATTGACATTATTAACATTTTGGATAGTATCCGATCCAATCCTATTAATATTAGTGGCCAAAATGGATTTATCCATTAACTGGTCATTATTACCTTTTCACCTTTGGCCTTTGAAGCTTTAGACTTCAACATATATCCTGAATTATTTGCATAAGACAAAGAATTATGTGCCAGTTTGTTGCATTTCTTATAAATCAAACTAGCAACGTGTCTTTGTAATTTAGCTTCAATGCCATCATACAATGTTTTAAAACCTCCAAAATTAATATTATTGAAAATAACACTATTAAGTTCACATATCTCATGCTTAACTGGTTAATGTTAGCTGAATTATGTTTAACTAAAATTCTTAGAACTTCAACACTGGTGTTATTATACAAATTGACCAACTCTGTAAAAATGCTGTCAGATGGTCCAATCCCATTCAGAAATCAGTAACATCTCAAACCAAACGGAACCTGTCTTCGTTCAATACAGGTTTGCAAATAAAAATTGTCATATTCCAAAAAACGAAGTTTAAACAGTTTTTCTCTAATTGAAAAATGTTAGACTTGCAGTTAGGCGTCTTAGATGCATTTCCCACATTAAAATTAGGAAGCAACGACTGGTTAACAGCACTCTCAAATGAAACAAAAGGATTCAATAAGTCCTTATTTATAAAATTACCACCATAGTTCATTTCAACTCCTGCTATCACAGCAGAATCACTACCGGAACTTGCAGTTGAAGACTTCCTGTCTTGTGTAGTGTACGCCACTCTAGCGTCAAGGAAAGCAGAAGCATTAGTTAATGCAGCAATTTTGTCTAATAGCAGCTGCACCTTCTGAATAGCCACAGTCAAATTGTTAGCAACACAGTCTAAATCTTCTGATACGCTGTGAATGCTAACATTGAGATTGTCATCAGAATCGTGAATAGGTGAACCCACTGAATTAGAATGCTTATTGGGGCCACAGTTCCCATTAGTAGCAGCAATACGAATGTCCCAAAGGTGGTAAACAATGGCTAAGTAAACAACACTCCACCAAATCCACACAAACAAATGACTGGATCAAAAACAAATGTGAAACTGGAAACCAATCACGAATCACTTTGCCAGAGATGGCCTGCACCTGTCACCCCTGGGATTCCAGGTACTGGCTAAGGTTCTTGCCACCCCTATAGTGCCTTTTTTAGGTAAGGCTCAAATGACAAATTCACTACCACAACAGGAACAGGCAAGCAAAAACTGAGGATGATGCTACTCAGTGCTAGAAGTCTAAATCTCAAAATGCACTCACTTGACACACTCCTTAAAATGGAGAACATCAATATCTGTGCAGTAACTGAGACCTGATTCAAGGCTCCACAGAGCACCCCTGCACTATCAGGCTATAACTCATACCACTTTTGGCCATGTAACCTGGACCGGAACACTAAAGGCGGAGGTGTGTCCACATTCATTAAGGATATCCACACCTCCAGGCTAGTTGCTCAGCATAATGCACCCGAGGTTATCCAAGTGCAATTATCTCTGGGCAAAACTGCAATCCAAATTGTAGCTTGCTACAGATCCTGCACCATGACCCAGGATTCCCACTCCTCTTTTCTTGATGTACTAGAAAATATTAGGGTTCAACCAAACACCCTAATAATGGGCAATTTCAACTACCCCACCATTAACTGGGAAAACTACTCATGTACCAACTCCTTCGCTCAACGCTTTCTGGAATTCATAAACTCCAATGCCCTGGATCAACTTATCCACACGCCCACCAGGGGCAACAATATCCTAGATCTAGTCATTACCAACATGAGTGACCAGTGTTCCATACCTGAAGTCAACGCCTCATTGGTCCGATCCGACCATAAGCTAATCACCCTAGATATCCACATCCTGCCCCCACACCCCATTAAGGAAACCACGGTAAAAGAATTTCTCCAAAGCCAACTTCATGCTTCTTAAGACAGAAGTGGTGAACTTCATGACACCCATGCAGATGGACAATACAGTTATGACTACTGAATCCTACACAATTGCACTTTATAAGCACTTACACGAGTGCATGGATCGTGTTATCCCAAACTAAACCAAGACGCTATCCTCCAAAAAAAGGAAGCCAATCTGGTGGTCCCCTGCCATAAACAAACTGTAGAACAAAAGAAAGAAACTGTTGCAAAAGAGAATAAAATCCCATGAGTGGAGGAGGTCCCTGGTCAGCCTCATTAAGAAGCTGCATTCCCTGATAAAATCCTCCAAAGCTAGTTATGAAAACAAAATTGCCACTGATTCTAAAGACAACCACAAAGCATTCTATAGCTATGTCAAGACTCTCAATGGCAACACTCAGATCTGCTCTGAGTTACAGCACAATGGCACTAAATATACAGACCCAACTGATATTACTAACATCCTGGCAGATAGGTTCAGTGTTAACTTTACCCCCCTCTCACCCCCTAAAGGGCCCATCTCTATACCGGAAGAATGCAAAGTTCCTGTAATCACGGCTGCACAGGTAAAAAACACACTCTCCAAAGCCAAGAAGACAGCATCATGGGACCAGAAAACATCCCAGGCTGCATTCTACATGAACTACAGAATGAACTGGCACCCCACCTAAGTACCATGTTCAATCGTAGCCTCACCTCAGGCTTTGTGCCTGCTGAATGGTGTACAGCAATGGTTATCCCACTCCACAAGGGGGGAGCCACCATGGACCCCGGGAACTACCGCTCCATTAGCCTGATGAGCCTGGTCTGCAAGGACATGGAACGTATCATCATGGATCTTATAAACAAAGACATTGGTAATCTCCAAACTCTGGACTCCAAACAGTTTGGGTTTGTAAAAGGCAGATCATGTCTCCTAAACCTGATAGACTTCTTTGAAGCAGTCACCAAAGCCGTAGATGAGGGTAAGGTGGTTCACACAGCCTATCTAGATCTTGCCAAGGCTTTTAACACCATCCCCCACTCTGGAATTATAGATAAACTCACTAAACTAGGTATAAATCCCTATGTCACAAGATGGGTTGCCAACTGGCTCACTGACAGAACCCACGCTGGGAAAGTAGCAGACTCCAAATCCGACTTCAGGCCAGTGACAGGTGGAGTACCACAGGGTTCAGTCCTGAGTCCTCTCCTGTTTGGTATCTACTTCTCTGAAGTACAGGCTAACACAGAAAGTCTTTGGGTAACAAAGTTTGCAGATGACTGCAAACTAGGAGCCATAATCGAAACACCTAACGATGTGGACATCCTACAAAAGGGCCTCAATGAGACAGATGCCTGGTGTCAAAGCCATGGCCTCAAGCTCAATGCCAAAAAGTGCATTGTCATCCCCTTTGGTAAAAACTCTGTTCCCATGAACTACAACATAGGCGGCAGTATACTTAACACCGAAAGTGTGATAAGTGACCTTGAGACACAGATGGACAGTAGTCTCTCATTTGATAATCACATTGCCACAGTAGTCAGGAAATCCTTCTACATGGCACACCTTATCACAAAAGGTTTCTCATCCAGAAAAAAAGAGGTCATTGTTCCCCTCTACTCATCACTCATTAGACCCATTATAGAGTACAACACCCCTTTTGGTATGTACCTCATAAGGCATCTACAACAACTAGAAAGGCTGCAGAAATACCTCACAAAGAGGATTACTGGCCTCAAACAGATGCCCTCCACAGACTCTCTCAAAAAACTACAGCTTTACTCCATCGCATATCACCTACTGAGAGGTGATCTCTGCCTAACATACAAAGATATGTCAAAGCCAGAGCTGTTGGACATGCTCCACTTAAAGAAATCGCAATCCCTCAATGCTACACGCTCTAGGGACCCAAACCTTGTCACCACAATAAACAGAACATGCCGGAGGGAGAGATTCCTGTCCCAGAGACTTCCCATACTCTGGAATAAACTACCTATCTATATCAAACAAAGCTCCTCATTAGCACTCTTCAAGAAAAATCTTGATAATTGGATGGGAAATAGAAAATTTACCCCGGGATCACTTCTGTGGCACTGCTCGACAGTGGCACAGGAAAATAATTTACTTGGGTGGCAAAAACCAGGGTACCTCTTTGGCTGGGCTTGTATAGGCCCTAGGGCCTATAGCCTAGTATCTACCTATGAACCTATGAACCTATGAGCCTATGACTGCCACACTGAATAATTGGTTTAGCGCTTTCATTCGATTTATTCAAACAAACTTTTTCAGAACCACATGACAATCCCAAAACCATCCTTATTATAAAAAATAGCAATTTACAATGTCCAATAAAAATTATTACATCATTAAATCATTAAATATCCAAAATTTAAAGAAACAACTTGTGTTTAAATAAAACTAACTAAGATATATATATATATATATATATATATATATATATATATATATATATATATATATATATATATATAATGCAAACAAGCACACATAAATTTATATAAATGCTGTATAATTTAATAATGGTACCTATTTTTCAAAAGACATTTGATATTTCATGTATCATTCAACCCAGGAGCTCTTTCAGCATTTAAAAAAAAAATTGCCATCTTAGCTGCTTAATTTTCAGAGCATTATCTGATACATAAGGTGCCATGGTGATGTAGTCTAACACAAAAAATACAAGTTTCTTAAAATTAGCACATTCCAAAGCATGCTTGGCCAAAGCATTATCAATATCTTTATTTCTAATTGCCAAACAGTGCTCATATATCCTTTTTTGTAATGCCCTAATAGTTTTGCCAACATAAAAATTATGACAAGTTGTACAAGAAGCTAAATAAACTATACCACTGCTTCTACAATTAAGTCTACCCTTGTTGATCACTATTTTTTCAATATGGGTGAAAGATATACTTTTCAAAGTATCTATATATTGCACTGTCTACAATTATAACATGGGTAAGTACCTACTGGGCCACTAAATATGTTGAAAGACTTATATTGTCCCACTTCCAAAATAGATTTCACACTAGCTACTTTCTTATAATTGAAAGTGGGATGATCACCTAATACCCTAGCCAAATTTCTGTTGCCCAAAATTATTTTCCAGTTAGCTGACATTACTTGTTTAATGTCATAAGAATCTATACAAATTGGAACAGGAAAGCCGCAGTCCATTTTACGATCATTAATGTCAATAGTTTTAGAAGTAAACCCACTGATTAAGATTGGTGGGAATTTGTCCCTTCTAGCCAAAATGATCTCTTCCTTAATAACATTCAACTTTTCATAAGGATAACCTCTCTGAACAAACATAGATAGCAACATGTCTGTTTCAGAAATAAAGGTATCAAAATCTGAAATGAGTCTGCTGAGGTGGATGATTTGTCCATGTACCAAGCTAAATTTCATAAAAGCCGGATGCTCACTCTGAAAATTAAGAAAATTGCTGGTGTAGGTGTTCTTCCTGTACAACATACTGATAAAATTCTTCTCTTCTTTCTCCATAACAATGTTCAAAATCAAAAAGGGGGACCGGAGTACCCATTCCACTGAGTGTAAACTCCAGGCCATATGCATGGCTGTTGATTTCATCCAAGAAAATATATAAATCATCAGCAGATCCATTCTAAATAAAAACAAAAAATCATCTATATATCTTCTATATAAAGAGACATATTTAAATCCATCCAATTTGGTCAAAAGGGACAATTCCCACCAACTTAAAACCAAATTGGCAAAGGCATGTGCTACCTTTGCACCCATGGCAATCCCACAAGTTTAGCAGTATATTTTACCATCAAACATAAAGAAGTTATTTTTCGGTACCAATTTCAACAAAACACAAATGGACTGAACCACGACCTCTCCAAATATAGTATGTTTACTCAAAAAATTCTTGACAACTTCTATACCTAAAGTTCATTCTATAGATGTATATAAACTATGTCAATAGTGACTAAAATGTCTCTGTTCCTTTAAATACATAATTCTTTAACAAATACAAAAATTGCCACGAATCTTTCAAGAAATACAATGTCTTAGACACTAATGGATTTAATAAATAGCCTAAATAGTGAGAGACAGTAACTGCTTTACCTTTTTTGGCCGAAACTATAGGCCTAAAGGGAGGTTGATTAAATTTTTATGGATCTTAGGTATCCCATATAAGATCCCTAACTTCGGTTCTTCCATAACTAAAAACTCATAAGTGGCCAGATTAATGTAATTTCTATTAAGTAAATCCATATGTTCACTATCAATGTTAGACAAACTTTTTCTGACCATGTCCTCACTGACCAATTGATAACTGTTTTTATCTTTCAATAACGTATTCATGGAAGTTTGATAATCTGACACATTCATAATAACCAATCCATTCCCTTTATCGGCTTTCATAAATTTATATTGTTGTTTGTCCCTGAACTTTCTCAAAGAATCCGGTTCTCTCTTGTCATGGTAAACTTTCTTATGCTTCAAATTTTTTCTGTTACTACAAATGAGTCTAAATTCAGTCTCACAAAGTTTGTTAAAAACATTTAATGTAGAAGTCAATTTAGGATTTATGTTACTAGGTTTTTTTTACAGTCAGAATTGAGATTAAAATCTATCCAATCAAAAGCATATCATAATTTCAGTTTTCTGACATATAATTTGAAATCCAAAATTGTGTCTACAAGTGGGGCCTTAAGAAGTTCATTTGAATAAATCGGATGAAAGCGGTAAACCAATTATTTGGTGTGCAGTCAGTGATTTGTTTCCAGTTTCACAAACACATACTCCAATATGTAAGGATAATTTAAAAAAATCTAACACCACAGCTTAAATAATATATCCAGTTGTACACATTGATTTTAACAATGTACAATGGTTAACACACAAGTATAATGAGAACAAGGATGTATTGCAAGCAGCGACCAGTGATCTGTATACAATCCTACATCTGATCTGTAAAATGGCCATACACTTGGCACATGTTGACCATGCCAACAATGTAATACATGAATATTGGCAATACTTGCAACAAAGGCAAACATATAAGGCATACTTAAGAAGTTATGTGAGTGTTTCTGCCATTTCACACTGAGAAGTCAGAGGAAGGGCTCTTAGCTAACTAATCTGTGATATATAACATTAAGTATCCTGTTTTTTGCTTATTTCTGAGTTATTTATAGCACTTTTATTGTCTGCATATACTTTGCTAGCTAGTTTCACTGTGTGTGAGGTATTAACTAGAATGTTCTGCAATTGTTAAGCATCTGGTTGGGTTTGTTTGTTCTGATTTCCTGCTAGGAGTGTATCATATAACTTGTTTGCATTTAAAAGCATTCTCTAGAGTCTCCTTGATCCTTTATCTGTTTAAACATTTCTGCAGTTTTTTCTACCTAAGTAGTGTTGGTTATGTAGCATTATCCATATTCAGGCTTGTGTTTTGGGCCTAGTTGTTTTTTAGTAGAGGCTGTGTGTCTGAGCACATGTTCCAAGCCATCATAGCTTAGCCAAAGCCAGTATAGCATTTCAGTGAGAGTGAATTCTTTGTGGTCATTGGCTGACTGGGGTTGCCTGGACTACGCCTTGGAGTAAGCACCTCATTGGTTCTTTCAAGCTTTTTTTAAAGTTGTTTCGGGTTTCAACTGTGTTACTTAAGAAGTTATGTGAGTGTTTCTGCCATCTCACACTGAGAAGTCGGAGGAAGGGCTCTGAGCTAACTAATCTGGGATATGTAACATTAAGTATTCTGTTTTTTGCTTATTTCTGAGTTATTTATAGCACTTTTATTGTCTGCATATACTTTGCTAGCTAGTTTCACTGTATGTGAGGTATTAACTAGAATTTTCTACAATTGTTAAGCATCTGGTTGGGTTTGTTTGTTCTGATTTTTGTTTCCCACCCTCCCTCTTTATACTTGGTGGCTTTGCAGTTGCCCGCCCCTACTGTAAATTTGATCTGGGACATTCCTCCCAGTCTAGTGTCATTACCTCATTCTACCTAATCCAGGGAGAACATTTGAAAAGGCCAACCCAGTTAGTTTCTGCTCTTCCTTTCCCCTTTCCACTTTACAAAAAAAAAAAAACTTTCTAAGATTGTTTCCTGCCTTTCCTGTAAGTCGCCTAGTCCAGATACAGATGTGTTTTATCCAGGACTGTTTGTAAGCTTCTGAGCCCCCAAGCCTTTCTGTTTTGGAGGGAAGCCTTCTAGTATAATTTTGTTTCTTAGAACTAACCAGTTTTCTAGTTTTAGTACTCAAATCTGTTTCTTTGAGCTCAGCACTTGTTCAGAACTCATTGTAAGCACTAAATAAGCTACAAATTACTACAGCACTCAACTTTTCTCACTTGCCTAGAGGAAAGCAGTTTTTAGCACTTAAATAAGCAGCTATCCAGGCATGTCTAAGGGTCAGCTCTCTGTGTTTTCTCCTGTCTACCTGATGAATCTGGGCATCTTGGGGCAATGCAGCAATTGCCTCATGTACACAGACAACCTTCTCCTACTACCACCCATCACTACAACCTTTGAGAGATGCACTTATATAGCCAAACTGGAAGCAAAGCCGTCTTCACCCAAGACTGGACTAGAAAGTCAAGAGGAAAAGGTAAACACTTGCACCACACCACACTCATCACACAGTCGCTCAAAACCTACACCACCAAAACACTCACATAGAAACACAAAACACACACCTACATTTGCAGAGGCTCTCAAAAAAAATCTACCCAAACAACAGGGACCTGCAAAAAAGAAATGCAAGCAACCTCCACCCCCCAACACAACCCAAATGACACATAGCCACAAACTCAGTGTGCCACTCAACCACAGCCCATAAGGCATAACAACATACCCAACACTCTAGTCATAGGTGACTCTATAGTCAGGCACACTGATGTTCAACTCACCAGGCTAAACAAGGAGAAAGTTAATGTCAGATGCCTGTCAGGTGACAGCATCCGCCACATAACGCATGCACTCAGGTCACACCACAACAAGTACAAATATGACTCTGTCATTGTCCATGTTGGTGTGAATGACCTGAGATGTACCTCCCTGGACTACATGAAAAGAGACATGGAGGAGCTGTCCGATCTTGTAGCCCAGGCAGGTATGACCCTAACCCTGAGTAGCATCCTGCCATCACCCAGAATGATGCCACAGTACAAGGGCAAAATGATTGACTTCAACAATTGGCTAAGCTCCTGGTGTCATTCTAAGGGAATCCAGTATCTGTCTGCCTGGGATGACATGATCGACAAACCACGATGCTTTGCCAGAGATGACCTGCATTTGTCACCCTTGGGATTCCGGATACTGATTAAGGCTCTTGTCACCCCTATAGTGCCTTTTTTAGGCAAGATTCAAATGACAAATTCACCACCATAACAGGTACAAGCAAGCAAAATCTGAGGGTAATGCTACTTAATGTTAGAAGACTAAACTTCAAAATGCACTCACTCAAGGCACTCCTTTAAATGGAGAACCTCGACATCTGTGCAGTGACAGAGACCTGATTCAAGGCTCCACAGAGCACCCCTGCATTACCAGGCTATAATTCATACCACACCTTTCGGCCACCTAATCTGGGCTGAAGCACTAAAGGCGGAGGCATGTCCATATTCATTCAGGATATCCACACCTCCAGGCTAGTTGCTCAGCATAATGCATCCGAGATTATCCAAGTGCAACTAACTCTGGGCAAAATCACAATCCAAATTGTAGCTTGCTACAGATCCCCCACCATGCCCCAGGATTCCCACTTCTCATTTCTTGATACACTGGAAAATATTAGGGTACAACCTAACACCCTAATAATGGGCGATTTCAACTACCCCAACATTAACTGGGAAAACTACTCATGTACCAACGCTTGTGCTCAACGTTTTCTGGAATTCATAAATTCCAATGCCTTGGATCAACTTATCCACACCCCCACCAGAGGGCAGCAATATCCTAGACCTGGTCATTACCAACATGGGCAACCGGTGTTCCACACCAGAGGTAAATTCCTTGTTGGTCAGATCCGAACACAAACAAATCACCCTAGACATCCACATCCCACTCCCACACCCATTAGGGAAACCACTGTAAAAAAATTCTCCAAAGCCAACTTCACGCTTCTTAAGACAGAAGTGGCAAACTTCATGACACCCATGCTGATGGACAATAGAGGTACGACTGCTGAAACCTATAAAACTGCACTTTATAAGCACTTACACAAGTGCATGGATCATGCAATCCCTAACAGAACCAAGATGCTATCCTCCAAAAAAAGGAAGCCAATCTGGTGATCCCCTGCCATAAACAGAAGAAAGAAACTGTTGCAAAAAAAGAGTAAAATCCCATGATTGAAGGAACTCTGTGGTCAGCCTCAGTAAGAAGCTGAGATCCCTCATAAAATCCTCCAAAGCTAGTTACAAAACCAAAATTGCCACTGATTGCATTCTATAGCTATGTCAAGAATCTCAATGGCAACACTCAGATCTGGTCTGAGTTACAGCACAATGGCACTAAATATACAGAACTAACTGATATTGCCAACATCCTGGCAGATAGGTTCAGTGCTAACTTTACCCCTCTCTCATTCCCTAAAGGGCCCATCTCTATACCAGAAGAATGCAAAGTTCCTGTAATCACGGCTGCACAGGTAAAAAGCACACTCTCCAAAGCCAAGAACACAGCATCCATGGGACCTGACAGCATCCCAGGCTATGTTCTACATGAACTATAGAACAAACTGACACCCTACCTAAGTACCATGTTCAATCATAACCTCACCTCAGGCTTTGTGCCTACTGAATGGTACACAGCAACTGTTATCCCACTCCACAAAGGAGGAGCCACCATGGAACCTGGTAACTACTGCTCCATTAGCCTGACGAACCTGGTCTGCAAGGCTATGGAACGTATCATCATGGAACTTATAAACAATGACATTGGTAATCTCCAAACTCTGAAACCCACCCAGTTTGGGTTTTTAAAATGCAGATCATGTCTCCTAAACCTGATAGACTTCTTTGAAGCGGTCAGCAAAGCCGTAGATGAGGGTAAGGTGGTTCACACAGCCTATCTAGATCTCGCCAAGGCTTTCAACACCACCAGCCCCTCTGGAATTATAGATAAACTCACTAAACTAGGTATAAATCCCTATGTCACAAGATGGGTTGCCAACTGGCTCACTGACAGAACCCACACTGTGAAAGTAGCAAACTCTAAATCCAACTTCAGACCAGTGACAAGTGGTGTACCACAGGTTAAAGTCCTAGGTCCTCTCCTGTTTGGTATCTACTTCTCTGAAGTACAGGCTAACACAGAAGGTCTTTGGCTAACAAAGTTTGCAGATGACTGCAAACTAGGAACCATAATCAAAACTCCTAATGATTTGGGCATCCTACAAAAGGCCCTCACTGAGACAGATGCCTGGTGTCAAAGCCATGGCCTCAAGCTCAATGCCAAAAAGTGCATTGTAATCCCTTTTGGTAAAAACTCTGTACCCATGAACTACCACATAGGTGGTAGTCTACTTAACATTGAAAGTGTGATAAGAGACCTTGGGACACAGGGTGACAGTAGTCTCTCCTTTGATAATCACATTGCCACAGTAGTCAGGAAATCCTTCTACGTGGCACATCTCATCACAAAAGTGTTCTCATCCAGGAAAAAATAGGTCATTGCTCCCCTCGAATCATCACTCATTAGACCCATTATAGAGTACAATGCCCCTTTTGGTATGTACCTCACAAGACATCTACAACAACTGGAAAGGCCACAGAAATACCTCATAAAGGAGATTACCAGCCTCAAACAGATGCCCTACGCAGTCCATCTCAAAAAACTCCAGCTTTACTCCATCGCATATTGCCTATTCAGAGGCGATCTCTGCCTAACATACAAAAGCTATGTCAAACACAGAGCTGTTGGACATTCTCCACTTAAAGAAATCCCAATCCTTCCAAGCTACACGCTCTAGGGACCTAAACCTTGTCACCACAATAAACAGAACATGCTGGAGGGATAGATTCCTGTCCCAGAGACTTCCCATACTCAGGAACAAACTACTTATCTAAATCAAACAAAGCTCCTCAATAGTACTCTTCAAGAAAAATCTTGATGATTGGATGGGAGATAGGAAATTCACCCCGGGGATCAATTCTGTGGCTCTGTTTGACAGGGGCACAGGAAAATATTTTTCTTGGGTGGCAAAAGCCAGGGTACCATTTGACTAGGCTTATATAGGCCCTAGGGCCAATAGCCCAGTGCCTACCTATGAACCTATATCTGCAAAATATATTATATTATTATGTGTAAGGGAGGTGGGCAACCTGGGCCCACATCATGGAAGACAATGATAAAGCAGGTCAACACTGTAAGGTTACACATTGCAAATGAATGGGTATACCACACAGAGTGCTGTTGAAGCCAATCCAAAGTGCACTGAAGCAAATAACAAAGGTATGTCACATAGGAAGACTGTATTGCTGATGCCCACCAGAAGGGGCATGTATAAATCACACATACTCAGTAATCTGTAATCCTGTAACATGACCAGGAATAGGTAAACAAGCTAGGAATTTCAATTGCAACACATACTGTCTTTCCAATAATAAACAACTTCAGGTATATGTCACGTACCCTGCTCATTACTGACCAGAGGACACACCTGTGGGCATCAATACAGCGCATCAATGATAAGTCAGTGAATGCTTATATGTCAAAGGTGCAGTGGTGTTTCAGTATAGCTTAGACTATGTGCAGAAACATGTGCAATCATCAGGTAACATGTACAAATCTTGCAGGAAGGTGTGATGTTAGATGAATAATGAATGGATGTGGAAATGTAACATACAGCAAACATACTGTAGCATACTGAATAAATTATACTTATCACGGTGTATGTATTAATGTTAAATTAGCATTAATGTAGTCAGAAAACAAGGACTGCCCATAGGTTTGACATGCCTTTATATGACCCCAAAAGGTATCAGCATTGCCAGCACATGGCACACAATAAGACATGCTAGTGGAGCTGCATGACAACTGTCATCTAAAACTCATGGGCAATAACATGCCCATCTGTTGCATATACACAATATAGCAATACACAAATCTTAACCATACCGCTGTATTAGTGCTGGACTATGGACAACATGTGTTGTCTGTCAGTTTCCCCCACTAAAACAAATGTTTAGAGGGTAATTGTTGCAGCAGTAACTGCAGGTTAACTGCCGCAATGCATGGGCAGCTGAATTTGGGAGGAACGTGTAATGTGTTAATGTGTGTGTCGTGTACACATTGAAACATAAATGTCACATGATAGTATCTGCATGGCATGTTTGCACGTGTAGCACATAAACATGACAGCTACATGGTATGCATAACAGTGCATATACAGCCAAATCAATTATATGGCAAACAGCTTGTTTGCAGCATTACACAATTGGAGCACACAGACAATAGGTACAGACCCGAGGGACCACCCTAATGAGGATGAACATTGTGAATGAAATCTCGGGCTATCTCCCTGAATGAGTCACATATAGCCTGTGCCATGTCCTGGAAAAAAAATTCCATCATATCTCTCATCTGTTTGAAACACATTGGTCACAATCTCCTAGATCTGTCCCAATAATTGTCTTTCTGTTGTTCATGGCATTGTCTTCTCCAGGGTACAGCAGGGATGATGGCACATGCAAGTGTGGGTCCAGCTTCCTCATCATCATCCTCATCATTGTCATTATCATTGTCATGTGAGCAATCTGGCAGTGGCCTGGCATGCACTCATTGTCTTTGTCTGATTGGCAGTCATCTTCAGGCACAATGGTCTGTCAAGAGGAATCACAACACAGGACAGAAATTACATATGCATACCTTATACTACCTGTCTGTATAACCCCACCATGACACAACAAACAGGCAGAGAACAGCCCTCATGAAATGTTAAACTATGTTATGACCATAGTCCAGTGTACCACCATATGTGATGTATGTCAGTTTTCAAAACCAAAACGATGAAAAGTAAATCACTGCACATTCCCATGAAGATCATAGCTGACCTAAAAATGAAGCTGATGTGCACATCTGGAATCTAGCATACATTAACATCTCATCCGCATGTGAGGTCTGCATCTATGAATATGAGACTGAAGGTTTAGAAGTATACATTGAAGCTCTTATTTATAACATAGTTCAGTTGGAAATGATGCAAACATTAGCAAGAGGCACAATTATAGTCAACAGATTTGTTGCTAGTTGATATCTTCTCGTGCACACAACACCTTCCCTATGTCACATTATCAAGACTTATGGACATGTCCAATAACAGAACACATCATGGACACTGTATTCATCACACAATGTGAACAGCTTAATGAGAGCCATGCAATGGAATGCATAACACAGCTTACCAGTGAAAATCATGACATGACTTGACAGTTATTTATTAGACAGCATTAAGCATGGCAAGCATATGCAAAGCAAGCACATGTAACATATCCTGCTATTTGAAGTGAAGCATGCCTTGACATTGCCTCATGCACCATTCACATAAATGTAATTTGACAAAATAAAAGCTTGTAAATGACAAGCTAACATTATTATTGGGATCTGCACTGTTTAATAATGGTGTCTGCCTCAATAAACTGTCCAGTGAGTGTCTGACAATATGTCATCATTTCCAAACTTTTTCTCTTGCATGTGCTCCCTGAGCAGTTATGTCTATGTATTAATACACGTTGTAGTCTCTGAATACAATATTATGAACAGCCAACAATTAGCATTATTAAAATGTAGATAAAGTGAGATGTCAATATTGTGGAAACTATGCAAGCCATATGACAAACATCTGAACCAGACAGCATGGTAATTGGCTCACCCCACATCAATATAAGGAATACAACAGTAACAAATAGTAATAACATTCAGTCATAAACACAGTCACAGTCTGTGACACATGAAAATCTAGTATATGTTGTACAAACAGCATTGTCTGTCTATAACTGTATTTATGACCTACCTTCACTTATTAGCAATCAGTACTTTGCAAAATGCAAACATCCTGATGGTATTTGCTGATTATGAAATGGTGCAAAGAAATGTCTATCTGCACAAGTATCCACAAATGCCTGATACTAGTGCATTGTAACAAAAACATCTAAGGTCTGTTAGGCAGATGCAATAGCAATGGAGAACTGAAGGGCATGCCAAATGGGTCTATATCACAACCTCGAAAATGCATAACGCTGAACATCTATTTGTCGACACATAAATGTTGAATCCCAGTTACCCAAACAGCCAGATCACTGAGATTTTTTTCCTAGGGAAAAAAAAACAGTTGGCTGTCACTGTGGATTTGCCCTTTTCCCCACTGTAGTGCGATCTCGGAGTTAGTATATTTAGTTAGGGGGAGTGCGTGTGGGGGGGGTGAAGCCCCCCCTTGCTTTGTAATGTTTGTACTGGTGTGTTGTGTTCAGTTGGCTTACCGATTTCTTTCCCTGGGGAAGAAATCAGAGATCTGGCCATTCGGTTATCTGGGAGTTCAACATATATTTGTCGATGAAAAGGTTTGGCATTATGTGGTTTCAAGGTCATTATATAGATCCTGCGCAACAGTGTCCCAATGACAGTGTGGACACTGAGTCAGCAGACACCCATTTAGTCTGCAAATAGGCAGGATATGCACAACAGATTAGTCATTGGAAAACACATTCACACATACAAGTGTGCCAGCACATGCATTATAGGCAACAGTCAAAGCACTACAAACATATATGAAACACCCAGTTAGATACGTGTGAAATTTATACAAACCTGACTGTCATTTAGGTTGCAGACTACAATTCAAATCAATCTTCAGAAAACATGGCTTGCTGCTAAATGAAATTTAAACCTATTTGTATTTCACTCAAACTTTTAAGCTCAGGTATAGTGCGATTATTGCACTTACCTTATTGATGCATGATGTATATTCTGGCATTCTAAGCAATATACATGGTAATGTGAAGAATACAGGCTCAGATACATTTTATTTAACAAAACAGAAAAATTAAGCAACATGCCACTTTCCCTATACTGCTCCTCAAGCCTTGACACCCATCTGATGCACAGTGCATGATTTCGGTTCCAGTCCTCATTGTCTGAAAAAAAAGAGCAACTATGAATGACATACTCCTCAAATAACATGGATATACATTGCTCAGATTAGGCTCTATAAGCTTTACTTTTAAAGAACATTAGACAATCGCCGTATACATTTTGCAACGTTACACACAGGATTTACATCTCTGAGGAAAGTTGAACACAGACTGAAAACATTGAGATTCAAACCTACAACTCTAATCTATATCCACAGTCTAACTGACACCTACCTGCCTAGGAAATCCATTATACCTGAGAGTATGTGTTATGAATACTGTGAAAACACTTAGGGTTATGAATGTGCAAGGATGGGTTACTAATATGGATCATGGCTTAGGATTTCAGAAAAGGGCAGCATGCAGGGCATGTAGGTAAATAATAATGTCAGCATAGTGGTCACAGCTAGTAATAGCAAGACAGTGGGACAGTGGGACAGGGTCATGTATCACATATATTCTGTTAACAGAGACATAAAAGGTCTTGTGACTAGTTGGCATGCACAAGGTAGAAGGTTCAATCCGGACCTCCGGCCAATGCCTGTTTGCAGTTTGCATGCTCTCCCTTTGTCTCTGTGGGGTTCCTCCTACCTCCAAGAAACATGCTGAGTGTTTCCCTCTCAAACTCAGCAATGAATAGAACTGTGAACAGCAGCACCAAAAGTACATGTTGCCCTATAGGTTGTACAGACCAACCATTTTGGGCTTCTACTGTGGTGTGAAGTATCCTCAAGTTAGGAGAACAGGGAGCACAGACTGTGCACTGTGGCAGGGGTAGCCACTTGATCGTGTAAAATATGGAGATAAATGATTCGGACACATTGACTAATATCACCAAAAATGGACATGGGTAGTTACCTGTGATAAGTGGATTGAGGACCCAACCTATGCCAGGGACCCGTGTTATGGTGGGAGGAGTATATGTGCCCCTTATTGGCCAGTGTGTCCCCACTATAAAGCCCAGAAGCCCTGGCCAGCCCGTGGCTAGCTACCCATCTGGGGTTACCTGGGATAGCTCTGTTGGGCTGGATGTAAAACCAATCAACCTGACGAACATGAACTGAGAACTACTACATGTATTGTAAGTTCACTAACAGGATGCAGCTTGGAAGTGGATGACATGACAATATGGAGGAGGAGGCTGGACATTCTCTGTATCCAAAAGATGGAAGGGCAGGCTAGATATGGTGTGGGAACTGTGGTAAGAGAGAGGCTTCAAAAGGCAGTGTGGGATATCATCAGAATTAATGACAGATGCATAGCAATCAGACTCCAGTGTAATGATAGGGCAGTATTCATATCCTCAGTCTATGTCCCACAGCAGGGTCATGATGAGGAAAAGAGTGCATCCAGACAGCAGTTGCAGGACCTACTAAATAAAGCAGGACAACATTAACTGGTGTTGATAATGGGTGACTTGAATTTACATATCAAGACAGACAGAAAAGGATATGAGGACTGCCTGAGTTTACATGGGTGGGGCAACAAGGATAAAGACAGACAGGCCACTTCTGTCTGGCAAATGGCTTGATAGTAGTCCACACAGGGTTCAGAAAGAGAGACACTCACAAGATCACATACAAGAGTGGACACTCATTTAGAATCATACCTCTCAACCTCTTAGAGCAAGTAATCTTGACAAAGCCACAAATAATGGGGGGACAAAGGCCCCAAAATAGGAACACTTTTTAAATATCGCTCTTACAAATGTAGAAAGTCGATAGACTAACAGGTTTTGCATTAGCATGAATTTTCTGAAGGATATAAAGTCTGCAATTCAAATGCCTATCATTATTTTCTATTTCAGTCCTCAATGACTTGCCAGTGATTTGTCAGAAAACAATTTTATGAGAAACAGGCCAAAAATATGAGGCAAAAATCTGGACATTCTGCAAAAATCTGGACAGTTGAAAGGTACAGGTAGAATTAATGATTGCAAAGTCATCCCCAGTGAACAGTCTTTCAACAGCATAAACCACTCGTAGCCACAATCAGTTGCAAGCAGTGGTCAGAAGAGGCTTTATGGTCAACAGAGACTGGACTGAAGACCTGGAAGTTGACTGAAGAGAAAGTACAACAGTTCAAGGAATTACTTAGGACTCTAGCACCATAAGAAGAGGAGGAAATAAGTGGAGTTGAAAAAGAATGGCAGTACCTCAAAACAGCATGTGTGAGGAACACAGAACTAATATGTGGCCAAGCTAGGTATGGAAATAAGGTACATACGAAAAGCTGTTTGTGGAATGCAGAAACCCAGGAAGTCATCAAAAGAAAGGAGTGCAGGAAAAAGTGGGAGATAGAAAACACTGGTCAGGCAAGGAAGAAATACTGATTGGCTAACAAAGAAGCTAAGAAAGGCATTGCAATAGCAAGAAGAGGACAGTGGAGGCACTCTACCAGCTTTTGGAAAGTGACTCAGCAGGTGGCACAAAGAAACTATATCTGGTTGCAACGTAAAGACAGAAAGATAAAAAAAAATAGTCAGATACCCTGTAAAGGCTGCCAGCTTAGTTAGGTAGGATTTTGTAGATAATTCTGTCATTTGTAAATATTAATGTAAGCCACATCCTTGTTCTCTTAAATGTCAGAAAATTATGGTAAATATTGAACTTCAAAAATGTAACCACATTACACTCTGCTGGAGGAAAGCTGATAAGTCAAGCATTGTATAATTGTTTGATCTCAAAACTTGGAGCCGAGATATCTGAATGAAGGAATTCTTCCTATTGTTTTGAGACCAGAGTTAATGGCTAGAATTTACATTTATAATGTCTTTTATTGCTTTGGCTTCCTGACCAGCTGCAAGATCAAAAGGGCTGCTACACTCTGAGTTTCTGTTAGTCTGGAAAACAGAGAATAATGATGTAATCTGAAATAAGCCAATGGTACTGTGTTATCAATTTAAGAAGAGAGAGAGAGAATCAGAGCATTTTGCATTTGTTTTCAGAACAGACAACATCACCAGCACTGCCTTGCTCGTAGAACTGTTTTTGCTCTTATAGATAGGAAATAGTACGTCTAGTCTAGCTGTTTTCTGTATTGATGTCAGAACTTTTCTACTGTATTATTTTAAGCATTTCTCTGCGATCTCTTAACTCTTGACTAGCACTGTGTAGTAAGAAGTA
This sequence comes from Protopterus annectens, assembly GCF_019279795.1. Taxonomy (NCBI): domain Eukaryota; kingdom Metazoa; phylum Chordata; order Ceratodontiformes; family Protopteridae; genus Protopterus; species Protopterus annectens. The sequence continues at coordinate 1,201,002,773 of NC_056731.1, read as the reverse complement.
TCATCTTGTGTTATTATTATTATTATTATTATTATTATTATTATTATTATTATTAAATATTTTTTAAACCTTTTAACTGTGGCTGCTTTTTGTAGAGATAATTTAAGCTCTAGAGTACATTGCATGTATATAGTGATACTGACCTAGCCACTCCAAATAAGCCTTGCTGTTCGTCACACTTACCAGCTGGATAATAATATTGCACAGTAATAATTGGACACCTTTTGATAAGGGTCTTATTAGTAGCTGATATTAGTGGTTGGTGGCAAGTGGTGCTACCGTATAGTCTGAGCAGAAGGGGAGTAGCTGGAGAACCTATGCCAGCCTTCCCCAGGAGTGTCTGTGTGTTTGTAAATAACTCATATCTCAAAGTGTGTGTGTGTGTGTGTGTGTGTGTGTGTGTGTGTGTGTGTGTGTGTGTGTGTGTGTGTGTGTGTGTGTGTGTGTGTGTCAGCTACTTAGGCAGGGACACGAAGGACAGAGGGGGTGTTGGAGGTTTTAGTTTGACCACTAGGCTGAGATTTGGATCCTATAGTTGTGCCAGTGGGGAGTCCTACTGGGGATCTGGAGAGAAAGGGAGAAACCAGCCCCAGACTGACTGTGATCTCTGTGTGCTCTTAAGGGAAATTGTACTTTACTGTGTGGGTATTTGTTATCCTTCCTAGTGTTGATGCCCCTCACTGGTGTTAGTGATGAGGATTGAGGCTCCTTGATTGCTGGACCAGTGCACGGGCATCACACACCCTTCATAAGTGATGCTAGCAATGACCTGCTCACCAACATCAAAGGCAGATGGAAGGACTATTTTTAGCAACATCTGAATGAAGACAACCCCACAGAAGCTGTACTGCCCCAGAAACAGCCTACAATGAGAGAAGAAGAGGAACCCAGCCTAGAGGAAGTAAGAATAGCACTAAGGAAAATGAAGTCAGGGAAAACAGCAAGCTTAGATTAGGTCACAGTAGATATGTTAAAGATGCTGGGTGAGATAGGGGAGAAATGGCTCCTGATGGTACTCATAACTGTGTGGAGAGAAAGGTGCATCGCAGATGAGTGAAGAATAAGCATACTCATGCCAGTGTGCAAGAACAAAGGGGAAATTCACAACTGTGGGCAGTACAGAGGCATCAATCTCCTGTCACATTGCATGAAAGGTCTGGAGAGGATGATTGGTAAAAGGATACACAGAGTAGTAGAATGTAAGAAGAGAGATGAGCAGTTCAGATTAAGATCTGGATGCAGCACAACTGATCCAATGTTTACAGTGAGACAGATAGTTGAGAAGAAGCTAGAGATGAAAAAAGAGTCCAACTGGGCTTTCCTACTTGGAGAAAACATATGACAAGGCCACAAGAAAACTGATTTGGGCAATACTGTGGTGGTTCAAAGTCCCAGAAAAAAGTTGTAGAATTAGTGCAGACTATGCACAAGGACTGAATGACTCAAGCATGAACAGTATTTAGTTTCACAAAGGGATTCCCAGTGGGAGTGGGTGTTCACCAGGGTTCAGCTCTGTGCCCACTGCTGTTCCTGCTGGTGATGGATTACATTACTAAACAGGATGGAAGGGACAGATCAACAAAGTTGCTGAATGCAGATGATGTAGCATTACAGGCAGACTCTAAGTAAGAGCTTCAGCAAAGGATAGGGGAATGGAATGCAAAACTGAAGGCACATGGGATGAAACTAAGCAAAGATAAGACAGTGGTAATGGCATCAAATTGGGGAAATCAGAAGAAGCTGAGAATTGAGATAGAAGGGAAGATAGTAGAACAGGTAACAAGTTTCAAGTATCTCGGTGGGCTGGTTGAGGAGAAAGGAAGTCTAAATGAAGAGGTCAAAGCTAGAATCAGATGGGCTGCAGCCAAATGGCATAGAATGGCAGGTATAGTCTATGACAGAAGGATACCAAAGAAGCTGAAAAGTAAAGTGTATAAGACAGTGGTGCTACCAGTACTACTGCATGGTACAGAAACCTGGGCAGTAAAGGCAGAGCAGACGAGGAAGCTTGAGGTGACGGAAAAGAAATGCCTGAGAAGCATGGTATGATGCAAACTGTGGGACAGATGAAGAAACAGGTGCTATGTATCAGACACACACAGTAAGGTATGTTGAAGGACTACATTTACAGATATTCATTGGCAAAGTGCACATCACAAATCAAATGTGTATCTCCCTGATCTGCACTTTACCTCTAAGTCTGACTCTGACCCCATCACAAGATAAGGATGATGCAGTTGTTAAAATGCATTTAATAATGAATGAAAAAAACACACTATAGCAATTTTGAAAATAGTACAATATTCCACAAAACTTATTGTCAAACATATAACAATCTGTTGCAAACTTTACACATAACCCTGTACTTAAAGAGTTGTTGTTGGGGGCGTGGCTTGGATAGCAAGCTGAAAGCAGCAGACTTCTTCAGCTCTGCAGCTTTTAAATATGTTTAACAGGATTCTAAACTAATTTCACGAATGGCTACTTAAAACAGACAAATATATAATCCATGAACTATAAGCTACTTATTGGTGTAATTTCCCAGTGAAAATCTTTATATTTTCCTGTCAAAATCTTCAGAAGAGGGGAGAAATAAAGTACATCCTCAAAGGAAGATGAGCAGCTCTAATTTATCCCAACAGGACAATTCAGTGAAAAAAGAAATGCAATCAATTCTTGCAACTGTTCAAGACTTGGTGATAAAAACAGACTGACTACATCTAAAAATTGATAATATAAAAGAAGGTACAACTAAACAGATTGAACTGCTGAAGGAAGTCCTAAAACAACAAACTGCCCAGATTGCTCCACTTTAAGAATCTTTATCTGATATTGACTACAGGCTGACTGAGAGAGGGAAAAATATTGATTTTCTTCTTCAGGAAAACAAATTCATAGAGAAAATTGATGACTTAGAAAACAGAGCCAGGAGGAACAACATAAGAATCTATGGTATCCTGGAAAAGATGGGGGGGGGGCAATATGATGAGTTTCCTGACCAGCTGGATACCTAAGAAATTAAATCTGCTGAAAGCACTATCCTTCAATATTGAGAAAGTGCACAGGTCACTAACTACAATTCCTTCATCTAGTAAACGTACTCATCCCAGATCTGTTATTGTAAAAATCTTTAGTCAAGACAAATACCTTGTTTTAAAAACTGCCAGGACTCTTGCTCCATTGAAAATAGGAAACCAAATCATCATATTTGATAATGACTTTGCCTGCATTGTACTATCCAAAAGAAATGCATGCATTCTATTAATAAATTATAATAGTGAGGTTGTAATTAATAATAAGGCATTAAAGTATAACTGACTCTCCCAGCAAGATTAAGACTGCGTTTACTAGAAGGGAAAAAAAAACTTTGATACCCTTGAAGAGGCTTCTACATATGTACAAAAAAAGCATCTTTTAAATCAACTTGAACCTATGGACGCTTCTGTTAAGCTGAAAAGACAAGCACCAAAAATTAATGGTCAACTAACGAGAAGAAAAAAATCTAGAGACAAGTAAAATACTTTTGATTTTTCTTTTCTTATAAATAAATATCTTATCTCAATTAATTTGTATCTACACACAAAAGGTAATGTAATTTTTTCTGTATCTGATAATATGCTTTTAATAATCTTCTTCTTTTGGCTTTTCCTGGTTAGGGGTCACCATAGCAGATCACCTGTCTGCTCGTGATTGGCAGTGGAGTTTTATGGTGTCAAGTTGCCAGCCCAGCACCCAAACTTCCAGAGAAGGCACATGCACCTAGGACCAATTTAGAGTGTCCAATCCACCTACAGCATGTCTTTGGGATGTGGGAGGAAATCAGAGTACCCAGAGGAAATTCATGTGACCACAGGGAGGACATGCAGACTCTGCACAGAAGGCACCCCAGCCGAGGATCGAACTGGAGAATCTCTTGCTGGCAGGTGGCAATGCTAACCACTGCACCACTGCAGCTGCCCGATATGCTTTTAATAATACAAACTTCTAAACTTTTAAACCATTATATATTATGCAAATAGTTTTAAATGATTAAAATTATATAATGCAATAATCCATTATAACTATACTGCACTATGCTTAAATCACTACTGAAGTAGAATATAGCTGTTCTTATGCATATTATTACTGATTTTCCTCTGGACGTACTTATTTTCCTTATATTGTTTTCAGTAAAAAGTACATAAAAAGTGGACACTGAAGGAATGCTTAAAAATATATTTGCTTTCATTTAAAGCACTGAAGTCATTACCAGCAAAATAGGAATATTTTAACTTTGTGAGTCTTTTATAAATGTTTTATGTTAGTTAATGTGACCAATTTTTACTTAGAAATAATATTTAAACTGTTTTTTTATGACTTTCATGCTGCATAGCTTTTCACTGTATAAAAAATGGCTTTTTATAGTGCTCGCAGATTGTATGTAACACCTCCGAGCATTTTTGTATCTAAAAGTCTTCCCCCGGGATTCATGAAGCTTGGCGCAAGGCCGGTGTAAGGCTTGCGCCGGCAGTGCAGTGTATAATCAGCGTAGCAGCGCCATATGCATAGTAATGAGTGCGCGCCGCAACCACAGACACGTGCAGAGGGCACGTTCGCGAGCCCAAGTAGGATGCGCCCGTAGGCGTGGCCAAGCCGGCAGATGATGAGCAACCTAAAGTGCTGACTGTCACAGGCCGCCTGCAATAGTAACCGCACCAGCCAGGGTCCGTGGATAATGAAACGTACGCAGAGTATGCAACATAGTACCCGTTCACACAAAACGGAGAACCAAACATTAACCCACGAAGTCCAAATTGTACCCGTCCAAGGAACAAAGGATACGCGTAATACCATGTCCATCATGCAATGCACTGTCAGTGGGCATACCCAGTGAAGGTGTACCGCAGCATGTCAGTGCGCCGCACCTACACACATGTAGCCACATGGGCATGGTCACCAGCAGTAGTGAGAGTACACAGCTGGGCAGCCGTGTCGATATAACAACCAGAAGGAAACCAGATACCCTAAACACAGACAAACATGTGCATAGCAACATGTACTACACCGAGCAACGTGCCCATCGCATACACATAGGACGGCGTATGCCTAAGCGTAATATCCAGAAGCAGAACCCATGCATGCAAATGTTATACACAACAGCCCCGTCATAGCACGTAACCCGCACCCATGTACGACCGTGCACCCAATCCAGCTAGCAGCCTTGCGCAGCTGCACACCTACACACAATGGGTAATCCTGAAATGTAGTAAGAAGTATTGTCCTAGGCAGTGCCACGTGGGCAAATATGTACCCCACATGTTAACATCCCACCTCAGGTACTGATATCCAAATGGCTGCATGTGAATGTGTCGGCAGAATGTGTACATCCCGCATGTGGTATGGACCTGTCGAAACCCCATACGCGTGCACATGCCACGGTGCCCATAACTGTACACATCTGGACAAGGCAGTATGTTCAGCCACCGTACTGATGATTAGCTATGCATACATGTCAAACACAACACATATGGCGGAACATCTGCCCACCAAGCAGGACGCCCCAACAGAGTGCCACATGCACAGAAGGTGAAGGTGGGACATCACACGTTGAGAATAGCGTTGCCGGATGGCCAAACACCCACAGCCAACGCAAAGGATGGAATAACATGTATATGCCTGGATGAATGGGTATGTCATAGCATGGGAATAGGCCAAGCTATCCAACATAATAGCCATGCGTACCAGATACAAACTGCCAGTAACACGCAGTAGTAATGCAGGAAGGCATACACGACTGTGGGAATAGCACAGGACATATGGCACGTGCCAAGTGTTGACGCATGACACAATTGTCCAGGATGGGGTTCCCTGCAAAGAGGAACATGTGCCAACCCCACCCCCCACAGATGTACCGGCAGTGGAAACACATCCCAAACACACACCAACACTACCGTCCATCCCACGATAGCAACGGAGGCTGGTCAAAGACCACCATGACGCATGCACAAACAGGGACATGTGTAACCGTTGCCCTAACAACCCCCCACAGGCCAACGAATAATAGTATGGACATATGCATGTAATGCTGTGAAGGATGTGTGGTAGTCCTCAGTATCACAGAGGTAGGTACACAGATACACTGTAATCAACCATGACGTATGTGCACTGTACACAGCATACCTGCAGGTAATACATAGTTCAATCATGTGCCACAGAAATATACACATACGAATGAGGATAGGGGATAGACAAGTGTGAATGGGACAAACTATGAACATAGGTTCATAGGTCCATAGGTACATAGTAGGCTATCTGCCCAAGGGCAGCTATAACCCTAGCCCATAGTTATGTTGCCTTTGCCAACCCTCCTGTCCGAAGATAACAATGCCTATTATATTGCTGTACCTCTGTCAAGCAGTGACAATGAAGTAATCCCTGGGGTATATCTGCAATCTCCCATCCATTGGTCAAGATCCCCTCGAACAAGGCCAGCGAGGTGCTCTGCCTCACATGTACTGGGATGTTGTTCCACAGCATAGTGAGTGTCTGGGTGATGAATCTGTCCCTCCAACACATTCTATTAATGACTGTGTCAAGGTTCACGTCACCTGCCCCTGTGGTTCTGAGGGATGTAGATCCATTAGGTGAAGCATAGTCATCAAATATGGGTCGACATGGCCTTGCATGTCAGGCACAGGTCACCACTGAGCAAGTGGTATGTGACTGAATGGAGCAGGAGTCCTTTCAGTTGGGCAGCATAACACAAATTCCTGACACCCTGCATCCGTTTGACGATGAACCTATGGGGCCTTCCCATCTGCTGCAGGTGTCGGGTCAGATACCTTCGAGCGGGCAATGTACTCAATCATAGGTCTAATGAGTGATGAGTACAAGGAGACGATGACCTCCCTGATCTAGATGTGAATCCTGCACGATCAGGTGGGCAATGTAGAAGGTCTACCTAACTACGTTAGCAACGTGTGTGTCGAACGAATGGTGACTGACAACCTGGGTCCCCAGATCCCTGGTAACTCCCTCTGTGCTCAGTGGATTGCCACCTATATGGCAGCTAGGGTAACCTTGTTCTTCCCGAAGGGTATGACTATGCATTTCCGGCATTTAGCTGTAGGCCATGTCCCTGGCACCAGATATCCATATCTGTGAGGCCCTTCTGAAGGATATCTGTGTCAGATGTCCGTCCCACTATGGCACCCAGTTCGCAGTCATCTTCAAACATTGTCAGCCATAACCCCCCTGTGTTTGCTTGTACTTTGGAAATGTAGATGCAGAAAAAGAGTGGACCCAGGACTGAGCCCCATGGGACACCGCCTGTGACCGGCTGTGAGTCTGACATGGTGCCAGCAACTATGACCGTGTGGGTTCTGTCACCTAGCCAGTTTGCAACCCATCCTGCGATGTACGGGTTCACATCCAAGCCGATGGGTTTATCAATGATACCTGAGGGGGGTATTGTGTTGAAGGCCTTTGCCAGGTCGAGGTAGGCTGTATGGACTGCCTGACCCTCATCAATGGCCTCGGTGACTGTTCCTAAAATGTCAACCAAGTTTTAAACGCATGATCTGCCTTTGACCAAGCCAAACTGGGTTGGATGCAAAGTATGCAAGCCCCTATGTCGTCATCTATGAGTTCCATTATGATCCTTCCCCATGGCTTTGCAGATAAGGCTTGTCAAGCTAATGGGACGGTAATTACCAGGGTCAGTGGAGGCACTGCCCCTGTGAAGTGGGACTACAGTCATCGTGCGCCACAACTTGGGTACGTTACCTGAGGTGAGGCTAAGATTAAACAGCTGCCCTAACTGTGGGTCTAATTCCTCAATGAGTTCATGGAGTACACAGCCGGGACACCATCTGGTCCCATGGATGCTGTGTTCACTGCCTTGGAGAGAGCATGTCCCACCTGTGCGTTACAGAAGTTTCGGGGGCCACAATCCTCTGGTACAGACATCTCTCCATGTGGGGGGAGGGAGATGTTTGCACCGAACCTGTCAGCCAGTATGTTGGCAATGTGTGTAGGTTCAGTAAACTTCACATCATTCTGAACCCAGTCCGAGCATATCTGGGAGTGTCCTCCCAGGTGTCCAACATAGCTAAAGAAGGCCGTATGATTGTCTGTCAAGTCCTTGGTGATATATCTGTCGGATTTGCCCTGGATGATGTCATGAGAGCTTGTAGTTCTTCACATATAATGAGCAAGGGTGTCATACCTTACAAGGATTCTGCTCTGTCTTTTAATAGATACCTCCTTTCATTGTAGAGATTGTGTATGGCTGGGGTACACCAGACTGGATGCTTGGCATTGGTACAAAGACTCACAGTTGTGTAAGGGATTGCCTGATCCATGCAGTCCTGTAGGTGCTGGTAGAAGGCATATGTAAGTGATTCAGTGGCTTGAGTAATGTTTACCACTGGCTCAGGGGCCTTAAAGGAGACCACACTAGTGTTTAGAAGTGTGAAGTCGGCTTTTGAGAAAGCCATATGTATGGTAACCGGCACCACCCACAGCATTGCATGCCAATAGCAGAAGCTATTGTCCAAATAACATATTATTATTTTTATTATTAAATTATTTATTATTATTTATTTAGTTATTGTTTTAGCTAATTACACTTGAAAATGCCCGGTAAGACCGGGCGAAAGTGCTCGTGATCTACTTGTTTTGGTGGTGTTATATTGACAATAAAGTGGTGAATCTTTCCTATTGGGACTTCTGAGGATTATTTAAAGCAGTTGCTAACCTGCATCTTTGGATGTACACCATTTGGGTTCAGTTTTGAAAAACCTGGTTGTCGTAGCACTACATAATATGGGTAGTCAAACAGACATCGGCGATTGGGGAACATACAGCAGCAGTCAAAACCACTGGCCAGATGGAGACAGTCCAACAAGTTCTACACTTTACATATGCACATTGGTGTCCATTGTAGGACCCAAAAATTGATCCGTACGCAATATCATCCAGCTGCGATCATTCTACCCAGAAGAAGCGACAGCCGTGACTACGGCACAGCTAGACATATGCACCACCAGCGTGTTTAAGGTTGATGACAAGTGTCCATGAAATGCAGGACATATGAACAGAAATCCCCAGATTGTCGAGTCCATAAAAGTGCGTCCACATCCCAGTCCCACACACATGAAGGATGTGTAATGGGTACCGTCGAGGGTTGCAGCCATGGGATCCTGGGTATGCAGAAATGGGGCTCGGTGTTGTTTGGCAGATAATCTGTTGTCCCGCCCCATGGGAGGGATGTGGGTATAGCACATGCCTTACTCCCCACTAATAATGCAAAGCATCCACCGGATAATGCTAAATGCAGGTGTGAAATGTGTACAGTCCTATACCAGTGTCCAGTAGGCAATTCCCATGGATGGACAAGCGTACGACCAAGATGGCACCCATAACTGCAAACCTGGTGGAATTACACAGCTGCAGTAAGGCATAACACAGGAAATACAGATAGGGACTACACTAGACACTCCCCATACAAAGTCAGACCACCGTGCGAATACCGGCGTACACAGCACTCAATCTGCCAGCAACAAAATGGGGATCACTCGCTTCCATACTGCGGAACAAATGGGCAACCTGTGGAACACATACTAATGGCACACCAACAACGTCAACTAGGAAGGTCATAGGATGGTTAAACTATGGCGTTCCCACTTATAAAGAACATCCTTCAATGAATTAATAGGATCTACATGTTTTGGTGGTGTTATTTTGACAATACAGTGGCGGATATTTCCTATTGGGACTTCTGAGGATTATTTAAAGCAGTTGCTAACCTGCATCTTTGGATGTACACCATTTGGTTTCAGTTTTGAAAAACCTGGTTTACGTACCACTACATAATATGGGTAGTCAAACAGACATCCGCGATTGGGGAACATACAGCAGCAGTCAAAACCACTGGCCAGATGGACACAGTCCAACAAGTTCTACACTTTACATATGCACATTGGTGTCCATTGTAGGACCCAAAAATTGATCCATACCGAATATCATCCAGCTGCGATCGTTCTACCAGAAGAAGCGACAGCCGTGACTACGGCACAGCTAGACATATGCACCACCAGCGTGTTTAAGGTTGATGACAAGTGTCCATGAAATGCAGGACATATGAACAGAAATCCCCAGATTGTCGAGTCCATAGAAGTGCGTCCACATCCCAGTCCCGCACACATGAAGGATGTGTAATGGGTACCATCGAGGGTTGCAGCCATGGGATCCTGGGTATGCAGAAATGGGGCTAGGTGTTGTTTGGCAGATAATCCATTGTCCCGCCTCGTGGGAGGGATGTGGGTATAGCACATGCCTTACTCCCCACTAATAATGCAAAGCATCCACCGGATAATGCTAAATGCAGGTGTGAAATGTGTACAGCCCTATACCAGTGTCCAGTAGGCAATTCCCATGGATGGACAAGCGTACGACCAAGATGGCACCCATAACTGCAAACCTGGTGGAATTACACAGCTGCAGTAAGGCATAACACAGGAAATACAGACAGGGACTACAGTAGACACTCCCCATACAAAGTCAGACCGCCGTGCGAATACCGGCGTACACAGCACTCAATCTGCCAGCACCAAAATGGGGATCACTCGCTTCCATACTGCGGAACAAATGGGCGACCTTTGGAACACATACCAATGGCACACTAACAACTTCAGCTAGGAAGGTCATAGGATGGTTAAACTATGGCGTTCCCACTTATAAAGAACATCCTTCAGTGAATTAATAGGATTAATGTCAATTGACCATGGAATACACCTAATCAACATCAAAGAACCGCTGGCACCTTATGGCACACAATCCAAAACACACATAGGTAGATGAAACAGTCAACGTAGAAATTGTCCAGGACAGTGGCCAAATGGTATACAAAGGTTCCTTCATAGACAAGTAAGCGCTTTCACCCGTAGGCTCCGTCAGACTTACATATAACATAAAAGCATCCAGGCTTTAAATATCCCTCCTTACACTTTCATTGGTCAATTTCTCAGCAAACAATGAACAATTAACCACAGCATATAAAGCACAGACGCAATGTTAACTACACACACATATATTAACATCTCCAAAAACATCCTATTAAAACATGTATTATATGATATTGTACTATGCCTAATACTCATCAATCAAAGATCTAACAATATATATAGAAGATATGTATATCATATCAATGTAATACAGTGGTAAACAACTGAAAGAGTGGACTAATGTGTGTTAACTGTATATCTGTACCTAAACTACATTCCTGTTACTTGGGTTTAAGCCACCTGCTTCTCAAAAGAGGCTTAATCAGTGTTTCATCAGTCAGCCCTGGTGTGTGGTCAACTCTCCACCTAATAATCCATCTCAATCCGCATTCTAAAGTATAGTTGATGAGGTCCCCCCTCTGGTATTATAACCTAGCCTTTGTAAAACACTGAATGTAAACGTATGCCTTGTGATGTGCTCATAGCCAGCCGTAGGCATCGCCAATCCTGCGGCTGCCTAGGGCCGCACTAGTAGGGCCACCTGTCTAGTAGGTATGTCATGTAGGTACACCAGGATGGGGGCACCATGTGTTGTGGTGGTGGGCGCCATGGAGCCCTATAGCCTAGGGCAGTGGTCGATCTAAGGCTGCTGCCATAGGAGGGGTAGTACGGTCTGCAGGTATGTGCTGAAGTGCACATGAAACAGCGGTCTACAAGGATTACCCATAGTGGCGACACCTGCACAGACGGCTATAGCGGGACACACACACGACCATGCAAACAGCACAGATAGACATACACACACCATAAACAGGCAATTATACACAAGGTTTATGGCGTGTACGGGTACAGTGTCAGTATAGCAAGGATAGCTGTCTGCCACGATATCCAGCAGATGTGTCTAGGGCGTTCTGGAATACGGACGTTGCATGGACAATGAGTAGATATGCATCGTACCACAGTTCTATGTGTCAGCCGTGCAAATATGCGATACATGGGACAGACAGCTGTCCATGCAAGAGCAGCGCTATGAGCACAACATAGGTATGTATATATACAACGAGAGAGATACAGACGGACACATGTGGCAAGGCCGTGAGTGTAACGTACACAGCACCACCCCACCACACCACAGCAGGGTGCACGTGGAGAACACGCTACGGAGGTCGCCAACCACAGCAGGCACACAGGCAGTCCACGAGCTGCGTCTCACCATCCACAAACACAGGGATGGCGGCAGGATATAAGTGTTCTGCGGAAACTCTAAAGCCATACCCTATGAACCCATGCGGCTGGGAGCATAGACACACACACACATCTGGCAGGCATGGTGATTGACCACACCCCCACATACCCAACCGCACAACAGTATGACACAGGTATGGAATGCGCTACGTGGACCACTGAACACAGCACCGTCAGAGGCACACGTCCAGGTGGGTGACAACATCCGTAAAGGAATAGCCGCCGATAGCCAAGGTATGTGTTGCCAAGTGTCTAAAATGACTACTCTCTACTAGGGCAGCTGTGAACACACACAACCCACACACACACAGGGAAGGGCCGGGAGTCGAACCTACGCCTACCTACATGAACTCACTACAGCATGATGCATTTACAGAACGCGCTACCGAGATTACTGAGCACAGTGCTGTCAGAGGCATACTTCTAGGCGGGTGACATCATCCGTAAGGGAATAGCTGGCAATAGCCAAGGTATGTGTTGCGAAGCGTCTAAAAGCATGTCCATCCGCAGAGGCAGCTGGAAACACACACACACACACACACACACACACACACACACACACACACACACACACACACGGGGAAGGGCCGGGAGTTGAACCTACACCTACCTACATGAACTCACTACAGCATGATGCATTTACAGAATGCGCTACCGAGATTACTGAGCACAGCACTGTCAGAGGCATACTTCTAGGCGGGTGACATCATCCGTACGGGAATAGGTGGCAATAGCCAAGGTATGTGTTGCGAAGCGTCTAAAAGCATGTCCATCCACAGAGACAGCTGGAAACACACACACACACACACACCTCACACGCACACACACGGGGAAGGGCCGGGAGTTGAACCTACGCCTACCTACATGAACACACTACAGCATGATGAACTTACAGAACGCGCTACCGAGATTACTGAGCACCGCGCTGTCAGAGGCATACATCTAGGTGGGTGACATCATCCGTAAGGGAATAGCTGACAATAGCCAAGGTATGTGTTGCGAAGCATCTAAAAGCATGTTCATCTGCAGAGGCAGCTGGAAACACACACACACACACCTCACACACACACTGGGAAGGGCCGGAAGTCGAACCTACGCCTACCTACATGTATTCACTACAGCATGATGCATTTACAGAACGCGCTACCGAGATTACTGAGCACAGCGCTGTCAGAGGCATACTTCTAGGCGGGTGACATCATCCATAAGGGAATAGCTGACAATAGCCAAGGTATGTGTTGCAAAGCGTCTAAAACAGGCATGGGCAAACTATGGCCTGGGGGCCACATGCGGCCTGTTAAACGTTTTGATTCGGCCCGCCAAACTTGAAAAAATTTAATAAATTAACCTTGTTAATGTTTTATTTCCCCTGCAATTCTGATGTTTCCTCACTAGATGGCGCACTCTAGATATATTGGCTTTGTTGAGGTGAAGCGTAGGCCTATTACTCCACGTTTGCACTTTACCCTTTGACCCACCGCCTCTATGAAGATGAGCGGACCCAAGAAAAGGAAAGTGGACAGACAATGTCGAGTGTTCAATAAGGAGTGGACAACTAAATATTTTTCACTGAACACCGATCATCTGCTGTTTGCCTGATATGCCAAGAAATTGTGGCGGTTTTTAAAGAGTATAATATTAGCCGTCACTTTGCCACAAAGCACGCTAATTATGCTAGCAAGCTCTCAACAAAAGAATGGGAAGCTGCTGCTGAGAAGGTGGCAGCTAATTTGAAGGCTCAGCAAAGTTTTTTTCACCGTCAAACTGCCATTCAAGAGTCAAGTACCAAGGCCAGTTTTATGCTTTCATTCAAAATAGCAAAGGCCAGCAAACCACTGTCTGAGGGCGAGTTTTTAAAAGAATGTATGGTAGAGACAGCCGGTATTTTGTGCCCGGAGAACAAAGACAAATTTGAGAAAATCAGTTTATCACGGCGGACAGTGACTCGCCGTGTGGAAATAATAGATGAAGATATCACCAGTAGATTAAACAAAAAGGTGAAGTCATTCACTTTTTATTCTTTAGCACTGGATGAAAGCAACAATGTCAAAGACACTGCTCAGCTCCTCATTTTTATCCGAGGAATCAACGAAACTTTTGAAATAACGGAGGAGTTTTTGACAATGGAGTCTCTGAAAGGACAAACACGGGGAGAGGACTTGTTTGAACGGGTGTCTGCTGCCATCGAAAACATGAAGCTTCCCTGGAGTAAGCTTGTTAATGTCACCACAGATGGATCTCCGAATTTAATGGGAAAAAACGTTGGCCTGCTGAGGAGAATCCAGAATAAAGTGAAAGATGAAAACCCTGACCAGGATGTCATTTTCCTCCACTGCATCATCCACCAGGAATCTCTATGTAAATCGGTGTTACAGCTGAATCATGTTGTGAATCCTGTGGTGAAACTCATCAACTTCATACGCACACGGGGACTTCAGCACCGTCAGTTCATTGCGTTACTGGAGGAAACTGATGCGGATCACCAGGACCTGCTTTATCACTCCCATGTCCGCTGGTTGAGTTTGGGCAAAGTGTTTCAACGAGTGTGGGAGCTCAAAGAGGAGATTGGCGTGTTTTTGGAGTGGCAGGGGAAGACTGATGAATTTCCTGAGCTGAGCAACAAGAGCTGGATGTGTGACTTTGCGTTTGCTACGGACGTATTTTCACACTTGAATGAGCTCAATGTGAAACTGCAGGGGAAGGAGCAGTTTGTGCATGACATGTACACAAACGTGAAAGCCTTCAAATCCAAGCTGGCTTTATTCTCCAGGCAGATTTTGAACACGTCATTCACTCATTTTCCTAGACTAGCCACGCTGAAAGAGGCCGGAGCAAAAGTAAAGAAATACAGTGAGTCACTGGATGCACTGCACGGTGAATTCTGCCGTCGGTTTTTGGATTTCGACAAAATTGACAAGTCACTTCAATTGGTGGCCTTTCCTCTGTCACAAGACCCCGAAACAGCTCCAGAGGAGCTTCAGCTCGAACTGATCGACCTTCAGTCCGACCCTGCCTTAAAAGAGAAGTTCAGCTCTCTGAAACTAAATGACTTCTATGCTTCACTCAATGATGGCACGTTTCCAAATCTAAGGCGAAAAGCGCAGATGTTGTTGGCTTTGTTCGGCTCTACCTTCGTGTGTGAACAGACCTTCAGCGTCATGAACATCAACAAAGCCAGCCACAGATCCAAGTTAACAGACCTACACCTCAGATACATCCTGAGAATCGCCACAACAAAACTAACTCCAGACTTTGATGCGCTGGCTAAAAAAGGAGACCAACAACACTGCTCCCATTAAAATGTGTGTCTCCGTGATACGCACGTTGTTAAAATAAACAGTGCGCGCAGATCAAATATAATGCTTCACAGACTGACTTGCTGCAACTGTTTCATCCTTGCACTGGTCGTTGTTAACTTTTGGCACCGGGGAAACAAATTGAATAAAAGGAACAGGACAAGTACATCTGCATCTCCTACCGTTTTTGAAAAAAAAGACAGTCAGGAGGAGAGTGATGGTGATATCCTGAAGGATAACAGAACTTTCAGTGCTTTAAAATAAAATGGTCATTTATTTGATTTTCAGTGTTTAAAGACTCATTTCGAAGTCAGAGATTTTATTGTAATGCTTTTCTTCATTTTCATTGGAAATTAAAGCACATGTTTTCTCCATATCCCAAGATGTGTATTTTTCCCCCAATGAGGTGATGTTTTCAAAGCATGCCATCTATCTGCTCCTGTTCCGGCCCTTTTGTCAAATGTTAGAACTCAATGTGGCCCACGAATCAAAAAGTTTGCCCACCCCTGGTCTAAAAGCATGTTCATCTGCAGAGGCAGCTGGAAACACACACCTCACACACACATGGGGAAGGGCTGGGAGTCGAACCTACACCTACCTACATGTGCTCACTACAGCATGATGCATTTACAGAACGCGCTACCAAGATTACTGAGCACAGGGCTGTCAGAGGCATACTTCTAGGCGGGTGACATCATCCGTAAGGGAATAGCTGGCAATAGCCAAGGTATGTGTTGCGAAGCGTCTAAAAGCATGTCCATCCGCAGAGGCAGCTGGAAACACACACACACACCTCACACACACACGGGGAAGGGCTGGGAGTCGAACCTATGCCTACCTACATGAACACACTACAGCATGATGAAGTTACAGAAGATTACTGAGCACAGTGTCAGAGGCATACTTCTAGGCGGGTGACATCATCCATAAGGGAATAGTTGACTAGCCAAGGTATGTATGTTGAAAGCATCTAAAGCATGTTCATCTGCAGAGGCAGCTGGAAACACACACACACGAGGAAGGGCCGGGAGTCGAACCTATGCCTACCTACATGTACTCACTACAACATGATGCATTTACAGAACGCGCTACCGAGATTACTGAGCACAGCGCTGTCAGAGGCATACTTCTAGGCGGGTGACATCATCCGTAAGGGAATAGCTGACAATAGCCAAGGTATGTGTTGCGAAGCATCTAAAAGCATGTTCATCTGCAGAGGCAGCTGGAAACACACACACACACATACACCCACACACACCGGGAAGGGCCGGGAATCAAACCTATGCCTACCTACATGAACACACTACAGCATGATGCATTTACAGAACGCACCACCGAGATTACTGAGCACAGCACTGTCAGGATGCATACCCCTAGGTGGGTGATATCATCTGCAGAGGCAAGGCAGCTGATAGGGAAGGAAGACAGAGTGCACAGTCGCACAGCATGTTACCATCCCAAGGTGGGCGTACAGTAACACGGTAGTGCTGCAGTCGGAAATACCAACTAACTACGGAGCAGTACATCACGACATGGATACGGGATGCACCACATACAGTATACCCTATGAGAGGGCATCTGGCGTGCACGATGTAGGCAGCCATTGTGGCATAACAACCACATATGACTCACCTGGATGGTCATCATGGCTATGCAGGATGTCATTGGCCATGGCTACACGCCTAGTAGCAGACATCGGTGCCGACTGTAGTGTGTTCCCCCGAATGGTGTACTGGCCATGCCCTCACACATAGCGGTTGCGAAGGGGAGACAGACATGCTCACGGGGTATCAACGCAGATGGGCATGGTGTGCACTGTACTGTGTGTCCATCTACACAGCTGCTTACTGGGCATGCTCAGACACTTAGAATCTGCACAGTGCAGACATGCATACACATGGGGCGAAATCATGGGAGGCAGAATGTGGACCATCGTGTGTGTCCACCCACACAACAGCAACCCGGCCATGCCACAGACGTGGCGGTTGCGAAGGGGAAACAGGCATGCACATGGGGTATCAACGCAGACGGGCGCGGTGTGCACTGTACTGTGTGTCCATCTACACAGCTGCTTACTGGGCATGCTCAGACACTTAGAATCTGCACAGTGCAGACATGCATACACATGGGGCGAAATCATGGGAGGCAGAATGTGGACCATCGTGTGTGTCCACCCACACAACAGCAACCCGGCAATGCTCACACACGTAGTATGTGCTACATGCCGTCCGGCATGCAGACGGAGTGCACACACCGCAAGTCACGGCCAAGTAAACCCGTACACACGCACAGGGTGGACACACATGCAGTTACACGTACACACACAGATGACAGCACAGGCATCACGGGTGCAGGCTGAACATGTACACACTGCAGTGAACACTGTAGCTGCCATGCCAGCACCATGTCATCGGTGCAGCAGTATGCCTCACGGTCCAGCAACAGCATGTGACATATGTCCACAAGACTATGTGGCGGTGTACGTCCGTCGTGCAGAGTACACATGTACTATCAATGATCCCACAGGTGTGATGTAGTCCACCCATACCGGTATACACGGACAGGCGTGCTCCACATATACCATGGGCCTGACACAGATATGACACATGACTGCAGCTGTACCACAGTGAAACAATGTCTGGATATGTCACATATGTGATTTCCTGGTTGTGTGCATGGACTGCACGCAGGACACATACGAAGCCTGTGATGTACCACATGCATAACACAGGCATACGTGGTAATACACACACGAAGGGAAGGCGGACACATGTCTGTGGTATGCACCCCCTACAGGGTGTAGCGGTGTTCACTGGGACACATACCCTTGTACAGTTTGCCTGTGACAGCTGTGATACCAGACCACAGTCCATGTTCCATGTATTTCGACACACATGTCACAACGTAGCAATGCATACACACATGGCAACAGGGGATACATGTGACACGTGTACTGTGCACGGTGCAGCCGTGCATGAGTGGTGTCCGGTGTCCATAATACAGTTGCAACCCCCTACCACATGCATACCCATCATGGGGGCCGTCATATGGTAGCATAGTAACAGCACGCATGGCAGTCTGTGTGTACACCATGTGTTTAAACACCTGTCCACATGCATGTGTGCAGGTGCTGGTCACAGGTGTGTCACACACCATCCTACCCTGCCATGTGCATACAGTCTGCTATGTTGCCTTTACATGACAGCGCTGCCATAATGCATACCCATCGGTCATGCGTCATCGACCATATGTCACATGGCCACTGTAACCCCTACCACCTCCCAAGTGCAAATATTGGCACAGCTGCCAGATACAGTGGTAGTACGCAGGATGCACTACATACAGCTGCACGCCTGCACATATCCCATATAGCGGGTGTGGCATTCCTAGCACCAACATGTGTGCAGGAATGTGTGCCCATGTATGCCACAGATCAGGGGGACTATGTGCCATGTGCCACACATCACTGTACACCATGGTAGAGATCTGTACCTACCTCAGTGTGGGGTGCATGGATGTGGATGGTGCAGTACATGCAACACGTCATCCCTCCGTGTAAACATGTGTGGTCACCACCATGTCAGTGTGTCAACATGTGTGTATGTCTGCTGCCTGTTGTGAGGGTGTATGCAGATATAGTGTTGTGACTGGACACTGACCACACAGGGTGACCATCCCGTACTGGTGCTGCATTGTACAGCCCTGTCAATGCCATACCTGTGAGCCTTACTGGCCACCTGTGCAAGACCACCCCCTGTGACATGGCGTGGGTGCATTGTCTTGTGAGGGTGCTGACCACACAG
The DNA here is from genome assembly GCF_019279795.1 of Protopterus annectens. Classification (NCBI taxonomy): domain Eukaryota; kingdom Metazoa; phylum Chordata; order Ceratodontiformes; family Protopteridae; genus Protopterus; species Protopterus annectens. Next base: position 1,200,983,444 of record NC_056731.1, on the reverse strand, counting down.
ACAGGTGTCCCCATCTGCACACAATGGGGTGTGTGCCATAGAGGTGTACGCACCGTGATTGTGGACATATTCCTGTACCGGTACAGCATCCGACTGCTGCACACCCTGCACCACAGCTGACATGTGACACCTGCGGTCAGTAGCCAGCACACTGCGTACGACACATGCAGAATGTCACCATACCTGTACTGTGTCATGCCATGTATGTGATGTCTCTGTCCACCGTAGCCTGTGGCACCGACCACAGGCGTCAGGTGCAGTATATGTGTGGACATGTGCGTCATGTACCATGTAAGCAACGTTACACTGTATCTGGCTCCGTGCTCCGCAGGTTTATGTGTATAACCTCTCTTCTTGCAATCCCGACTGTCTGTTCTCTATATCACAAAAGCTCTGCACCTGCTCCCATAGTATTCCTACATAGGTAAAGTACATGTATACTAAATGGAGTACTACACTGGCCTAGAATCCCCTTGTGTACCCACATCCCTATAGGTGCCTTCTGACCCAGTTACACAGCAAATGCATTCACGTTCTCTGGCATGTTGAAGGGTCAATTGCTAGCGACCTCTCCTGTTCAGATGGTGAATCTGGGCATCCTGGGCACTGTTACAGGTGCCTCATGGACACGGACAAGCCGCACCTCCCCCACTGAACATAATACATGTGACAGATGCAACTATATAGCCAGACAGGGGGCTGTGCTCTCTCAAACCATGACCAGCAAGACCAAACGGGAGGGGAAGGACACCATGCACACCACAAACCCAGTGTCACATGTGACTATCGCAAATGCTAATCAAACACATGAACACACTAAGACATACCTGGAGGCACTGTTAAAACATGTCACGAACCTAACGAGCCCTCTGAAGCAGACACACAAGCAACTGCCTCCACAAGACATAGGACAACGTCAGTGTGCTAAACAGTCAGAGCCCCAAAGGCAACACACACAATGCCAGACACACTTGTAATGGGTGACGCCACTGTCAGACACACCGACGTCCCACCCACCAGACTGAACAAGGGAATGATCACAGTAGGCTGCCTGTCAGGTGCTGGAATCCGCCACATAACACACGCACTCAGGTCACTCCGCAGCATGTACAGGTATGACGCGGTCATTGCCCATGCTGGTGTCAACGACTGGAGACATACCACCGTGGGATACATTAAAGGAGACATAGAGGGCCACTCAGATTGTGTAGCCCAGGCCAGCATGTCCCTGACCCTGGGCAGTATCCCACCCTCATCAAGTATGATGCCACTATACTGGCTCCAAGTGGTCACCCTTGATAATGTGCCTGGTTACCGGTGTCAGTCTGAGGGGATCCAGATTCCTCATACCTGGGATGACATGCTTGGCATGCCACGCCCCTTCACAAGGGATGGCTCGCACCTGTCTCCCCTGGTCTTCAAGGGTTTGGCTAAGGCACCTGCCATCCCCACAGTGCCCACTGCAGGCAAGGCTGGAATGATAAACCTACCACCCTACACTACAAACCTGGAGAACAGACAGGGTAATACTGCTCAGTGCCAGTGGTCTATGCCCAAGCTGCACACCCTCAAATGCCCTCCTCAGTATGGAGGACATCGATGTCAGTGCTGTGACTGAAACATTGATCAGGGCTGCTGAGAGCACCCCAGCACTATCAGGTCATACCCCATATCACACGTTCAGGACCATAACCCGGACCTAACACAGAAGGAGGGGGAGTCTCCATTTCCATGAAGGATACACACACCTCCAGGTTGGCAGAAATGCACGTAGCAGCAGGGAATATCCAGGTGCAATTAACCATGGGTAGGACTGCCCTACAGTTTGTTGCATGCTACAGACCACCCTCCCAAACCCAGGATACCTGCACAGCCTTCCTGAAGACACTGGTGAGTATGAATGCTCTCACAACACCGTCATATTGGGTGACATCAACCACCCATACATAGACCGGGAACATTACCCAGGACACAACACCCTACACCAAAGGTTCCAGGTGTTCATACACCTGAATGCTGTGGAACAACCATGCACCATACCCACAAGGGGGGAACTATACTAGTTCTGATCATCACACACGGGGACGACATGCTTCACACAGGATGTACATCCCTCAATGGTGAGGTCAGACCATATAGTGAACTCACTGGAGATCCGCATCCTGCACCCAACACCGGCATGGGAGACCACAGTGAAGACCTCTCCACAGCGAACCACACACGTCATACGACTGGTCTGGTACCCTACAAGGCCTCCATGCCAGTGATAAACACAGGCCACACTGATGAAACCCTTACAAATGCCTTCTATGAGCACCCCCAGGAATGTCTGCACCAAGCGATCCTGATAACATCAGGACCTTGTCCACCAAAGGCAGGCACATGGTCTGGTGGACCCCAGCCATTGACAAACCGTACAACAAGAGTTGAAAGCTAATACATGACAGAGCAATATCAGTACCAGGGAAGGCATCACTGATTAATACCGGCGTTAACATATGATCACTCATACAATCATCCAAGGCCGCCTGTGGGACTGGTACTGCAAAGGACACATAAGACAACCATAAGGCCTTCCTTAGCTATGGTAGGAATATGGGTGGAAGCACACAGTTATGCTTGGAATTACACCAGAATGGTACAATGATCACTGAACCCACAGACATTGCCAACAAACCAGCGGACATGTTCCGTGCATACATCTACCCCACCCCCAAGAGGGGACGTATCCATCCCACCAGAGTCTAGCCTCCCAAACATCCCGTATGCCCAGGAGAGAGCTGATATCTGTTAAGCAGTGAACACAGCATCAATGGGACCAGATGGTGTCCCCGGCTGTGTGCTACACAACCTCATTGAGGCCCTCACCCCGCACATAAGGCTGCTGTTTCATCTTAGCCTTACTACGGCTACGCCCCGATGGATGGCATATGGCAACTGTGGTCCCACTACACCAGGGTAGTGCTCTTATGGACTCTATACATCCCTGCCCTATCAGCTTGACAAGCCTTGTCTGCAAAGCTGTGGGGAGGTCCATACTGGAGCCCATAAATAAAGACATTGGTGTACAGCAAATACCGGAACATACCCACATCGGCTTAGTCAAGGGCAGATCCTGCCTCCCAAACCTGGTCGACCTGTTTGGAGGAGTCACTAAGGCCATTGATTTGGGTACGTCGGTTTGCAAAGACTACCATGACCTGGCGGAGCGTTCAAACCACACTCCACGGGCATCATAGAAAGGCTCACCAGCGTAGATGTAGAGACATATGTCACACGATGGTTTGCCAACTGGATGGCGGTCAAACCCCACAGGGTTTGTGTTCCTGGTGCCATGTCAGACTCCAAGCTGGTCCCGAGTGGTGGCCCACAGGGCTCAGTCCTGGGCCCCCTCCTGTTCAGCATTCAACTTTCCAATGTGCATGCAAACATAGGGGGATTGTGGCAGACAAGGTATGCAGATGACTGCACACCGGCCACCATACTCAACACCCCATCAGACACGGACATCCACCTGGGGTCTCATAGAAATGGATAACTGGTGCCAGAGCCATGGCCTGATGCTACATGCCAGGGAAGGTATAGACCTACCCTTTGGGAAAGACATGTTCACCCCAAATAACCATATAGGTGGTAATCCATTAAACATGGTGGACGTGATCAGGGACATGGGTACCAAACCTGTCGGTAACCTCTCTCGACACTCACATTGCCAATGTGGTTGGGAAGACATTCCACTGTGCCCACCTGGTCATGAAGGGATTCACATCCACATCAGGGGAGGTCATTGTACCCCTGTACTCTTCACACATCAGACCAATGATTGGGTACAACGCCACATTTGGAATGTACCTAACCTGACACCTGCAGCACTTGGAAGGACCTCAAACATTCCACAACACAGGGATAAAGGTGCTGAAACATATGTCACACACTGCCTGACTGAGGGGACTCCAGCTGTATACCTTCTCATACCGTCTGCTCTGAGGTGATCTGTGCCTGACATACACGGCCATGTCCGACCTGGGTGACATGGACATGTTCCACCTCCTAGGCTCCAAACAACCATGGGCACAGAAGCAACTGACAGAAACCTCAACACGGACATAAATAGGACGTGCTGGAGGGACAGGGTCATCGCCCAGAGACCCCCTACAACATGGAAAAGATTCCCAGCCCATGTGAAGCAGAGCCCCTCACTGACTCTGTCCAAGAGTAATCCTGACGTGTGGATGGGTGATCGTAGGTATGCGCCAGGCATCATCTCTGTGTCACTGCTGGACAGAGGGACAGCGGACCAATGGATATAGTATCCTCATCCTAAGGGGTGGTGAAAGCCACACACACTCTGGCTAGGCTTACACATGCCGTAGGGCACATAGCCTGGTATGTACCTATGCACCTATGTACCTATGTAGGAGTCCATGCAGGTTGCGGGTACCTGTGGTATGCTGATATTGCCAGATGTGCCTGTGGGTAACCCACAGCTACACGTGGGGACTGATAACAGTGCTCCCAGTAGGCACATGCAAGTACACCATATGAGGCATACAGGTTAACAGAACCAACATGGTGCTACACATGTAACCGTCACGCATACCGTGTACACAGCTCAATGTATGCTGCACCTGCACTACATGGTATGTCTGCTGCATGATGTCAGTACACAACCCACATCACATACGCACCTGTCACCTGTCATACACAACCACTGCAACATACACATCACGCACTATGCGGACACAGGTATCACATACACCTCTCACTAAGTTGTCCACCCTGTGCATCAGAATATATTTGCATAACCGTGCACCGATGGTGTGGATGACAGTGCTGCGGCAGAGGCTTCATCATATGCACAGGGTGATATGTGTGCCAGGGGCATAGGCTGTACCAATGGATGACATCATGTGTGTGTGTAAGGGCCGGTGCATTTACTGGGCATGACTGTGCAGAATGCATGTGGATGTGGTGGAGCCCTACAGTTGTGTCTGCTGTGTGTGGGTATGTGTGTACACAGTTCAGCCATCTGTGATGCCTACACGGGGTATACTTGGCAGCCCCAGACTGTACAGTGCAGGTTGTATGGCTCACTGTGTCCGTCTGCGCACGTGACCCGTGCCTGCCTGGGGTCGCACGGGCACTACCGGGTGGAGGTATGGAGTGGCCACTCTCCGATGACACATGTCCGCTGGAACCGTGTCCACGCTGGGACTGGCCAGGGCCACGTCCACGTGGCCTGCTGTGTCCTGGTGTGGTTGGTGTAGCACCAGCTGCACTGCTGCTGCTACCGGCACTGTGTGAGTGGGCATGAGAGGTGGCACGCACGTCGACCTGCACTAGGTGGTGTTGCTGGCCTACAGCCACGTGTCCTACGCCTCACCCCTACCAGGTGTTCCAGCACAGACAGCTCATGCTCGCGGATTGACATGCCTCGGTCGAGGATTCCAACCATCTCACCTAATCGCCTATCCAGAACATCAGCAAGCTGCTGTTGAGCATTCGCCAATGACTGGATGTTCTCATTTAGGGAATGGATTGCGGCCCTCTGCAGCCTCTGCCCTTCTTGGTTCTGCCATTCAGCACGTGCCTGTGCCGCCATTACAGTCTGGAACATGCGTCTGGTGATACCAGCTGCTGCACCCTGTACAGCAGGTGCATGTCTACCAGAGCTCCTCCTACGAGCAGCACCAGCCACATGCCTGTGTGGCACATCACCAGTCATTACACTGGCAACATGGTGTGTACCCGCACCTTCTGTAGCCACCACACATTCCTGCTCAATGCCAACAGACGCTGACTGTCCTTCCTCTATGGGCAACGGTGATGTGGTATGTGTTGGCATCAGAACCGTGTGCGGAGATGAAGGGGACATAGGTGGGATGTTAACAAATGGCACAGCTTCTGCCCGTGACAACCCTGCCTGTGCCTCATGCATATGGTCATCACCGCTAGTATCTGTGGGGACACTAGCATCAGATGGACCGCAGGAGGGGAACGCACCTACACCACCTGTGAATACAAAGACATACTGTAAGATACATTACACACACGCAGACACACACACACACACACACACACACGCAGACACACACACAGACACACACACACACACACACACACACACACACACAGACACACACACACGCAGACACACACATGCAGAGACACACACATGCTGACACACACACGCAGACACACACATGCAGACACATCATGCATGGGATATTGCAGATGGCATGCAGCATTCCCACACCACAGCTCAGTGAATGCAGGCCAGACATTAATAGTGGTAGTATGCATACTGCCCTGGGGTGCACACTACATCAAGCAGGTGTCATTTCAGTAGGCATGCAGTACACACATTCATGGTAGTTTGCATGCATCACCGTGATACACCGTGTGGCCACAGGCAGGTTAACAGTACACATGGCTGGCGTCACTTTGTCATGTACTCCGCCAACATGTGCGATAACATGTGGACATGTGACAATGGTGTCCCACCACATGCACCACATCAAACTGGACGTCACAGTGCAGTGTTATGTGTACAGGCTACAGATAGAATGCATGTGTAACAAAGATGTCTGTGCAGGTGTGGTTGGTGTGAGCTGTGTACATAGCTATACAGTGGGGAGTACAGGCACTGTGCCACTGCATGGCAGCAAGACACAGGTATGTTTCTGTGCGATGCGTAACATGGACGCATTGCATTGCCATGTCTGCAACACAGTCATGCTGTTCCACAGCATGTATATGGTAGACATTGGTGGCACCTCCAGTGGCTGCAGACAGGCATTGCGGTTGTCTGGTGTACCACATCAGATGTACAGGTGATCCACTACAGCTATGATCACACTATGTGTGGACAAAGTGCAACGGTGACTACCCACTGCAGATGTACTGTGTGGCAACATGCCTGTGGGTATCACCCATGGCCATGTTTGACTGGGTCATGGACAATTGTGTGTGATGGGCATCGTGTACACATCCCTGTGGTGGCCCATGTGACATACACCCATACTAGTCTGAGGTGTCACAATTCTGAGGGCTATGCAGACAGTGTGGATGTCTGCTATGTCAGCGTAGGTCATGTCATGGTGTGACAATGTTGCAGACAGAACACCACGTGCATGGGACATGTCATGTGCCATGTCACAACATGTGCACACAATGCAGGGGCATAGGTCACATTGGTAACACCTGTGTGCTGGCCAGATCACAGCTCACTATGTGGTACTGTGTGCATACCGCAAATGGCATTCCGATGCATACTACATATGCAGCCATTGTAGAACACCTCCACCATTGTATGCATAGCTGACTGCACATATCACACCGATGGGTTATGTGGTGTCATGCCGGTGTATACTAACGGTTGTATCTACTGTACATGGGTGGCGTGTGTGTCAGGTGGTGCAACCTGTATACCGTGACTGGAGCAGACCCAGGTGTGCATGTCATACCTGGCCACATGGTGAATATCTATACACTGTAACATGCCTGTTACTAGCAACAGTCTCACCTGCAATGGACCCATGGCTGTGCGACACGCCAAAGGTACCTGTATAGGGGCGACACAACAGTATACACATTATCCATTACTGTAGCCACAGTAAGCACTGTGCATGTCACATCATGTACCTGTGTGGTAGCATGTGTTATGCACATGTCTGCAAACACAACATAGCATACTGTAGTATGCAGCTTGTGTGGCCATATACCTGGCATGTGTTGGTACATTATGTGGTGTACTGTGACACCCACACCTGTTGGACAACCTGCCATGGCTCACCTGTATTGCATGATACACATGGGACATTGTGTAACCATATGACATTAGCAGGGAAGGTCATGCATAGCATGTGCGGCCGCGTTGTTCACACCAACACACAGCACCTGTGACACCACAGGGTGCATCAGTGCCACATTACTGCTCTGGACGGTTGATAGTGCAAGTGCCATTTGTCCATCGCACCATGTATGACTGTGATAGCACGTGCAGCCTTGCTGGGCAGGGCTGCATGGTATGGCAGGGTATGTCACATACATGGCACAGGGATGTGTCCCACCTGGGGGTACTGATATTGGCAGGGTGGCTGTCCATTCCATATGTCATTGCTATGTGTATATGGACATTACACATGTCTATCATCATGGTGTGGACAATGGCCTTCTGCAAGGTAGGCTGCATGCTGCTTGGTGGGGGTGTATGGTGCATGCTGGTATCGCACATCCATGCATACACATTACCCTGACAGGTGCTATGTGCTGCGATATTGTTCAACACAGTGCTGTATGTGCCCACACACTGCTATCCCGTGCACATGGATGGTTGCCTGGCCTGACATGGGTACCACATATGTCTACATCCAGTGCCTGCTGCCACCCCCATGTCAGCTGGTGCACCACACAGCGCCATCCCTCCCACAGGGACCATGGTGTTGGGCACAGCATAGGTATCCATGTATGGGGACAGGGATGTTCACATAGCAGGGGCACTGATGGTATCATCCATCGGACCATACACGTATGACGCACACCTCACACACACAGCCCATTCAGTATGTTGTTTGCAACACTGACACAGCTATACTGCTAGGCCAGGGACATTCCCAGACGTACATACACAGATGCGTGAACATCTGTCTGTGGCATGGGCTACAATAATGGTGGGGTTCAACACATAACGTGTTTGAGTGTGGCTGGTGCAGACCTTCTGTGCACATGTCTACACAGTAAGCCTGTTCTACAGTAGCCAGCGGTGATGTGCTGTGCACATGTCAATGCTGCACATTGTGTTGGTGTCTGTCTGTCCACAGGCCAGTGGTGGGACACACAGGGGTATTAGTGAACATATATGCATGCCACCCTGTACTGCTGTACTGCTAGCTTCTCGGGTGCTAATGTGTCATGGACATGCACACCTTACCTGGACAGGTGGTAGTGGGTTGCCACCCGTCCATCTCCTCTTGTGGGTTGCTATGATCCAACACCCTCTTTGTATTGTATGTTCAGGCTATGCACCTGTGTGGGGCATGTGGGCATGCAATGCACTACTGCGTACCTTTGCACCCATTGCAGAACATGTCACACAGGTACACTGGCAGCCATACACTTCACAGCTTGATGACGGTACAACACGTGTTGTACACACGTAACACATATCCTGTGGGACATGGTCATATGTACAGGCATGTCCAACAGTCACGTACCACTGCTACCCCTACATGATGGATATGCAGTACATGTGGCGGTACAGCAACTGTCACATGTAGTTGTGCAATGCCCCCCTACCTACATGGCGTGGTACTGCCTGTGGGGATATGCGTCTGCATCCATGCTGTGGCCATAGCTGACAGTTGTACATCGATATGTGCAACATACCTCATTTGGTGTTCTCATGGGTGCATGTTCAACATGGCTCCGCATTGTTTGTGTCTGTCACACAGTCATTGTTGTACATGGTTTACATGCCAGCCATGGCTTACTGTGTGTGATTCCATGTACTTCATTGGGATACCAGCATTATACATTATAACAGCATATTCCAGCCATCACATAGCCTTCCTAGATGACACTGTTAGCCAGCCAGTAGGAGGTGTTCCGCCATCTGCACATAGGTCACACAGTACGAGGGCTGACACCCATTCTGGGGACAGGGTTCTGACAGCTGTGGATGGGTGTGATGCTGTCGACAACCATGACTGCGCCTGATGGTCACATCTGGATGGGTAACATTCACAACACACACCTACCTTCACGTAGTAACACATCATCTACAACAATGGACATTCCTGCCAGAACAATGTGTGCAGTATGTCTGTATGACCACTGCAGGCACCACTGGTGGCCCCAGCATGGCAGCCAACAGCACCAGTGTATATCCCGTGGAACCATGGGTTACACCATTCACAACACACCTGTCTCAGATGACCCTGTTGTGGATCACAGTGCAGTTCCACACATCATGTTACACTAGGCATCATGCACTGATATGTTGCGGACGTGTGAACGGCTGTGCAACTCAACATATGCACACATGACACATCACCTGGTACAACATATCTGTCATACAACATGTTATTGTGACTGCCCTGTGATGGCATTATACAGGCTATGTGTACTGGGACATGTGATGGCTCACCGGTATATTCACCCTCTGGGTGTGTGTCTAGCCAAGTGTACAGTAGGCAGTGGTCTGAACACAGGGACACTGTACATTGACCTACTCTGTCACTGCAACTGTTGACTATGCTCATACTGTACTTATACAGGCATGTGGTATCTGACCACTATGACAGTCCTGGTCGACCACACTGCTGTGGCACACATGACCTGCGGACATCTGCCTGGGGTGTGGAGCACACATGTACATCTTCACATGCTATACTGCCTCTGTGGCAGTGTCACATGACTGTCTCCAGCAGGGCTGTAACAGGCAGGCACGGCATGGGGTCATGTGGGACAATGCTTGCACCTTCCACTGTGCTGCACACAAGCAAGGCACACACACTAGTGCACCACTCACATTTATCTGCAGTGCCTGGGACCTGCCTCCATGCTCTGCACAGCACACCTGCAAGTACAGATTGTACACGGATCATACCTCCCAGGCACATACCTGGACTGCAACACACACAGGTGAGAGGATCCCACATCACACAGTGTTTTGCACACATACTGGATATTTGCTGAACACAATGCATCATAGGTGCTCCATGTTCAGATACCCATGTTTGTGACCGCTAGACACATTGTAACATGCAACAGAGCTTACATTGTACACCACAGGTTACATGCTGTCTGTGTTGTCATACTGTACATTGGGCCTCAGACAGCTGATACTGCCATGTGCTGACAGCAACCCACACTTCCCTAGAATGGACACCCATGTACCCACACATGCTTGAGGCATGCACTCCACCTAGCTGGGTGACACATTACACAACACATACCATACCTACACTACCCTCAGCATGCACGATACCTCCATGTGTCTGGTGTGTTAAACCTGGGGTTATCTCCCCTTTGGTAGATGAACATATATGCTTCACGGCCCTGCTAGCCACACCCTGGACACACACCCATTGCAGCATACATGGAACATGTGTTCTACAGCCAGTACTACTGACATCTGCTGACAGGGGTTGTTAATGGCATGGCACCCCGGCAGATGGACAGTGTACATAACTATGCTGACACATACCACAGTGCACTTCCGTAGCATGTACGCAATGGTAGGGACCATGCTATTCCACACAGAGACATGGCGGTACTGGCCTTTTCACAGACGCCACGGTGGTGGTCATGTTCCATGCACATCTGCTGTATGGGCACATGTGCAGGCTGTTGCACGGTGGTGTATATTCACATGTGTGGGGTGCATCACTTGACAGCCATGGTGGGTCCTCGTGGTCCATCACATGCTCCAAGGCTAGCTACCTACACATGACTGCTGCACATTGCAGTGTGGGTCCTCAGGCAGTGTGGTGGTATGTCTGTGTTGTTTGGCTACATCCACATTCGATGTCATACAACAGTCACCCAGGCATTGCAGACTGAGATAATGTTGGCAACATGCCAGGCAATGGTGTACCTACCAACAATACACACTCTCACTCACTACAGGGTTGCAATCCATACATGGACATCGTAGTGTCCCTGTGGACACATACATGGTACTGCCATGCACACGTTATGTCCTAAGACACTGTCCCAATGTCACCTTCCGATCTCCCTAGCTGTTATGTCCCGCCAACCTGTTTGGTATGTGTCTCCACACCAGCCCACTGAATTCACTGCTAGCCTGTTGTCAGACATTGTGTACCTTGACCGTCACACTGCCGCATCTATCGCACTACACATGGGTGGCACTGCATTGCACGTGTGGGACTGCATTCGTACACCCATGACTGGACCATTCTGTATGGCACTGGGGCACATCCTCACAAATGTGCTTCACGCACTCATTGATGACCTCCATGCCTTTACTGGCACCCTTGTTGGGCTTCTGTGTGCCACAGCACGCCACATACACATGCTGGCCACCTGTCATACCATTGCATGGGTGGTTGGTGTGGTACAGAGGGCAACAGATCAGACATTGTCCTCACATTGCCCTTCAGCACCATTCCACGTTCTGGTATTGGCAACGTACACATCCACCTGCACATCATACCCTGTGTCTCAGGATGTTAGGCTATATGACTCCTGGACAGGACACACAGTGGTGCAAGTATATCATGCTACCTACTACATGTCAGGTACATATGGCATTACACAGTCCTCAGTCATGGGGCCCCTCATGTTCACTATTTGCTTACATACACAACATGCTGTCACAGAGTACTGTCCATGCCTAGATATCCCACATCTACATACCTGGCACCATTATAGCTCCACCAGCTCATACTGATAACAACCGTACGGGTGTCGGTGTGGCAGATACATCATGTGGGTGTCATGGCATCAGGATGCATGACACATGGTGCATGCACATCACCTTTGCATAGCAACATTCATCCACTGAGTATCACATGGATACTGTCCCCGTACATGCATATCAAATTGTACATGGTTGCTGTACACACAAATGCCCCACATGGTGCTGTGGTTACCGTATTCCACTGTGGCATGGGTACACATCTGCAGGGCCACACCTATCTGTACTGTGTGTGATGCTGGTACATAGGTAGCCATTGTACCTGTGGCATACACACATCTACACATGGGCAGTTACAATACCACATTCGTGGTGTACCTTCCACAACGGCTACGACTTTACATGGCACAGCATTGTCATGCCATGATGTGTACCAGGCTCAGACAGTTTACATATGCGGCTGACAGACGGAAAACACATCTGTACACATCTGCATACCACATACACAGGGGTGTCTTCTGCTCTGACATGGACCATGTCCTCCGCATTACTGATGCATGTAGTACTCATACATGGCAATTGCAGTGGGCAGTGTGAACGGACCACTCATGGATATGTGCACACATGCCACATTGCATGGGCTGATCTTCTGTGTTACTTCCGCAGACACAACACACACCATGCTGTGGAACATTGGTCCTGTGCACATCCCACAGGGACACACAGTGGCACTGTTCATGTGATAGCTCCCTTGCTGTTTGAGTGACACGTAGTCATGGTACCACCACAGCAGCAGTACTGTGTAGACATGCAGTTGACACCCACCTCTGCTGTTCACTGGACACTACCATGGGGAGGTGACACTACTGTGTACACTGCACATGTGTTTACACATGGACCTGCCGGACTTCATTGTTGCCCACATTGCACCTGCTACAGATCGTTTGGCCATGGTTACTTGGTGTTCCTTCCATTTCGGATGGCTATTATGCTACTACTCTGTCCCATATCTACAGACCATATGTATCCTGTTATTGTACATACCAATAGGCAATAACTCCATTATGCATGATATGCCTGTGATACTGTGTATGATGTCTGTCATATCCACCATGACAGCTTTACATTACACATAGTTGACATAGTATCCCCTACTGCAAGGCATACGTGCGTCGGGCACATTACATATGACATCGACGGTATATGCCCATACACATGTGTGCTGTGACAGTATACATACATGTCCTATCCCCTGCTATGGCACTTCCTTGTTGGACATCCACTGCCAGCATCGGCGTGTGGTGTGGCATTGTTCTCTGTTATGCCCCCCTGTGGCAGCCCTTGTGTTATCCCGGATGTGTACATGATGTCCCACTGCTGTGCACACGGTGTCCACAGTCGTTGGTATGCTCAGCAGGATAGCACTACATAACCACCTTTCACCACTCTCTGCATTATGGACAAGTATCATTACTTACAAACACCATTCACATACAGTACAGCTTCGTCATACACATCATGCGTTACACACCCGTACATATCGTGGGTTCTACATACCTTGTCAGTGTTTCCTTCTGTTTTTCGTTGCATGTATCGGTATTCCGATTTGTTACTCTATCCGTTGTGGAGTACTGGTTCGGTATGAGCATACGGTTTGAATATCCTGGGAGTCATCCTTATATCCATCGATACCTGCAACATGTGGGTTCATCACACCAATAGCTGTTCCTCAGTGTGTACTTGTGCGCATATCACCTGTGCATCTACTCCATTCGTACATTACGCGTCGTAACTAGGGTATGGTTGCATTCCTCACCTGGGCGTTGGCTATTTGCCCTACCTTCGTGGAGATGGTCTGTATTGTGTTATGTTATGTGTAACTGCAGCCGCTATGTGTGGCGACAGGTACATTTTGCAGTGGTGTTAGCCGTGGATTGTGTGTGTTGGGTATGGTATTATGTTCGACATGTGGGTGTGCCTGTCCTGACGGCGTCTGTTGATGGCGTTTTGCATTCGGATGTGTAACATAGCTGTTGTATTCCTTTAAACAACGGATGCAAGTATGCATCCGCTGTTGATAGTGTTTCCCACGCGAGATGTTGCGGTTATGCAGCTGTCATTGACTGCCTGTATGTTTGTGCTGCTATTACGGCTTGTATCCCTTTGATATGTGCGATGGGGAATATCGGAGGTTGTAGGTGACGGATACGGATTGTGGGCCTTGCATCTCTACATACATGGTATGCTTGTCTGTGTGTTCCATCCCTGCCTGGGGAGTTGACAGTTAATTGTCTGTTGTTCTGGGAGTGTAGGTTGTGTTGTTGTCATGTGGTGTTGGTATCGCCTGCGTGTGTGCTTCCTGCATGTATTCCTCCGTCACATCGGTGGTATATCTGCGGTTGTTTGTACGTGACGACTATCCCTTGTCATTCTGTCCCAGATATTTATAGTCATTGTGGTCCTGTACTTGGGATGGCCTGTTTGCCAGTGGTTGCCACCTATTCAGGTGGTGATTGCTTGTTTGACACTTGTAGAACACACAGCGGTGTTTACCGGACGATACGTGGCCACGGTCAGTACCGGGGAAGCACATGCATATTTCCGCAGTACATACCTATTGCTGTGTAACTTTGCCGACGTATCGTTTTGCAATTAGCATATCGGTGTCATACATACGGTCATGATTAGTACATACGTCCTTTCCATTTCATGTGGGGTATATTCCTGTGGCACATTCTGGGATATTTTCACTTTGCATCATTATACGTCGCCACACGCCTAGCCAGGGTGGGGCTCTCAGTACTACTTTGGGACTACTGGTGTACATACGCCTGTGGCTAGTGTACTGTATGCCTACACATGTTATTCCACTCCGCCTCTAACATGGCACCAACATACATATTTTACAGTGGCACACACATTACACTCGCACAGCGAAACACACGGCACCCTCACCGCACACATACACATACTGCGGCAGTCACAGGGACGGTTGCACACAGTACCTGCATGGGCCGCATCACCGGCGGCAGTGTCTACCTCCCCCCTCATATCATCATAGTATTACCCGCATGTACTGTTACTGTACTGTGGCCTGGCGATCATTCCGACTCGCGGTTATGCATTTCGGTATGTTGACCTTTCCATGGGTGGTGGTTTCCTCTTCTGTTAAACCTCCCGGATGCTCAGGTTGTCTTTCACTATGTATACTATGTACAGATATCGCGTGTTACTTCTCTGTCACCTTACATCCCTCTGATTCCCTGTCTTACCTGTTGTACTTATATGTATATGTGTACATATATTTCTATATATGTAATTATATCTATCTACATATCTGTATCTGCACATATCTACATGTCTATATGTATACACCTTGCGGCGAATGTGGCAGCATACAGCAACGCCGTCTGCTGTAGGACCCGCGTACGGTTCAGGTGTTGGCGTTCCATGCTCCGCTGGCTGTTGGGTGTACAGTGTTTGGGTGCTGCCTATGTTGGAGTCACACATGGGGCCACCCATACGGTACACTTTACGGGTGGCCATGTTTGTGTGCCGTCCATTTCACTGTGTGTGCAGGTAGGGAGGTGTCAGTCCATGGGGCCTATGCTGTCAGAGTATGTGCTATACGTTCCCTCTTTGCCAGGGCATAGGCATATTGGGTACGCCTCCGTCTGCCTACTGGGGCTGGCACAGTGTGTTCATGGTCCTGAACCCTCTGTGCCTGGACTGGCCTTGGCAGTTGTGGTGGGCTTTGTGGCCCTTCACCATTATGTCCCTGCAGCAGCTGCTTCCGCAGGATCATATTATGTAGCATGGCACATACTATGAATATGTGGGCACATGTGCCTGGAGAGTACTGCAGGGCTCCACCGGATGTATCCAAGCACCAGAACCGTGATTTCAGCATCCCAAACACACGCTCTATGATTATTCTGGTTTGTGCGTGTGCCTCATTATGGCATTCTTGCATGTGTGTGTGTGCATTTCTGATGGGAGTCATCATCCATGGCTCCAGTGCATAGCCAGCATCCCCCACAAGGTGGCCTTATGGGATGTCCCGCCTGGCGAATACCTGTTACAGCTGTGAGGCATGCCAGATATGGGAGTCGTGGTAGCTTCCAGGGCTGCCAGCACACACATCCATGATAATGCCCTGCGCATTGCACACGACCTGGCAATTGATGGAGGGGAATCCCTTGCGGTTTATGTGGCGTCTACCCTGCTCCCCAGGTGGTGACTTGATTTGTATGTGCGTACAGTCTATCACACCCAGTACCTCCGGGTATTGTGCCACACGGTGGAAGTGGCACATATTGCTAGCCAACTCCTCCTGAGATCTGGGGAAGTATATATGCTCATTGGCATGTGGTAACATGGCATCCAGAAACTGGTGTAGTACCCTGGATGCTGATGCCTGTGAGATGCCCATTATATCCCCAGTTGGCCTTTGAAAGGTACCTGTGGCCAGTATTCGCAAGCTTACACATACCTTTGTGTCCACTGGGATGGGCTCCCCTCTGTTGTTTCTTGTTCTCAGGCATGGCCGGCACAGCTCCACTATTTGCTGTAACGTGTCCCTATCCAGCCTGTAACGCTCTACTATCACCAGGTCTTGTAGCCCCTGGTAGGTTACCCTTGGTCTGAACACTCTCCTTCTCCTCTGAGGCCTACGGTAGTTGTCGGCACCCTCCTCCACAACTCTGTCTGTCTCTAACACATGCTGATGGATCACGGCCACGGCGGCACCCAACATGTACATTTTAAAAGTTCCCCGTGTGTTTACACCTATGGTGCGGCGTTTGGGAATACACGGCTGTGTGTTGTGTGCATTCACACTTTATACTGTTGTGCTGTACACCCGGTGATGTCATAGGGTGTGTCTGTGTGACGTATGTGGGGATTATCTTCCGTGTTTTACCGTTGGCACTGCAACGCTGTTGCCTTTGGTGTTGCATTACTCTTGCCTGCAATGGATTAGCTTTCGACCTTACCTTACTGTTTCTGCACGTTGCACCTACTATTTCTTGGCATGCATCCTGCAGAGCCCTGTTATGTGTAGTTTCTGGGACATGGCATATCGTGCGTTTTGTGTGCCGCCGCCGTTATGCTGCCTGTCTACTTGGCTCTGCTGTGTCAGGTCTTTACTCTTTGCAATCTGCTACCTCCCCTACTTTCTTTGCATTCATATGCCTCCCCTATCCCGTTTTGCAGGTTTCTGCATGCAGAGTTGTCAGCTGCCGCCGATTGGCCTTCGTGGGTTGATTACTGTTGATTGCTCATTACTACTCCAATTACACTGCTTCCGCATTTCCTCATATTCTCAACATCACCTTCCTGTATCCGATGTTATTTGCGGGGCGAGCATCACATGACTGGGTTAAGGGAACGTAGTCATCCTCGTGCACATGCACCTCTGCGCGCATTGTGTGCTCTCAGCTCAACTATTTCCCCACACGCCGGTCCTGCAGCTGTGATGTGCAATGTACAGCCCAGGTTTGCTGAACTCCAATGTGCTTCCTCCTACAGTGGCACACCCCTATGCAGGTGACATGTATTCCCTCTGAGCCACTCCTCGGTGTATTACCGCTGCGCCGTTTGGTACAGCCTTACTCCGGTGGGGGTTTTGCGATTCAGTATTATCTGCCTCATTTGCATGGCATTGACTACTAATTCATAGTTACCGCCGAACACTGCCGCGACTCCTTGGCAACCCTTGCACCGTGGATGTGGCTTTCCATGCATACCATGGTGTATTGTGGCTGTGAAGCTGATGTGTATTACACTGCTGTTTTATGACATTGTCATATTATTTCATTGTTTAGCACCTTCCGCAGACATGTCCTGGGGTTCTGCTGTGAGTTTCTGTGGACATACCATTTATGTTATTATTTACATGTTGTGCATGTTTTCTTTTGACATTCTCTGTGTCTTTCGCCATTGGCATATGGCAACAGTGTGATACCTGACGTTGACAGCCTTCCGTTACTCCTATGTTATGTTTGGGTAAATGTAAACGGTTTTTTTTGGTTTACATTGCCGTGCCCTTATGCTACGCCTCGCCGCCGTGGATCGCTATATGCCTTCATTTGCATGGTGCAACACCGCACATGGGGTGTTTAGCATACCTACACCAGAGGCAGCGCAGATCCGGCGCACGCCGGTAGTGCACGTGGAATTGGATCGTACCTGAATCGCTCGGCGGCCATATTTGGCATTGTAACGCCTACGCTATGCGTCCGCCTGGCGCAGCGTTCATGAATCCCGGGGTTCATTTTATTGTAAACTTCATATCTACTTACCTTTTTAGTATTTTTTAAAGCTTTTCAAAGCAAGTTTGAGCTCTTTACAGTTCCAATAAACTTACATACTTATAGCAGCTTGCAACATCTTTCAGGAAGTATGCATGACCTTTGAACCAGTTTCATCTCACTGTACATTTCCAGCCAATTGAAATCATGAACAGACATTTGAACTGTTCCTAAGTATGTTTAAATTATTGTTTTTACAAAAAAGCTGAAAGTACTTGATTTCTTCTTAAAAACAGCTTTATTATATAGTTTTCTTTATGAAAATAGTTAATGAAGTTAAATAAACATTTGTTTTATAGCAGGAACAAATTTAAATATTATGCAAGTTTACTTGAACAATTAAACATTACATTGAATAAAAAAACTGAAAAAAAAAATGTAAACACAACAATCACAAAACCATATCAATAGTTGCCATCCACATACCACCAGGTGATAACATACCCCTATTAGAACAGATTCTCAACTGGCTATCTGACCAAATCTCCATTGAAACCATCATACTGGATGATGTTAATATTAATTAGTTTACCCTTACCACGAACACCCCTACCTCCAGCATTAACCTTTTCGGTTTCACCCAACTCATCTCCTCTCCCACATTCCACAATAAACCCATGAATTCCAGTTCCATCATTGACTGGATTCTTGTTAACAATCCCAACCTCTATCCTCAAACTAAAACTCTGCCTGACTCCATCAGCGATCATTGCCCAATACATACCCTCCGACTTCCCCCCCAAATTCCTAAACCTCATAAATTTAAAGAATGTCAGAAACTGTTCACCTTCAACCCTGATACTTTCAATAACTCTCTCTCTGAAATAGATTGGTCCACCCTCTTAACCTTACCCATTGACAATGCCGTATAATACTTTAACACCACCTTCCTCAACATACTCAACTCCCTTGCTTCTCCATGTACTGCTAGAGTCAAATCTCACAACTCCCCCTGGTTCATGTACTCAACTGGGACACTTATTCAAAAAAGAGACTCTGCCTGGAAACTTTGGTCCAAGATTAAATCACCCTCCCACTACCAAACCTATAGCGAACTCCACAACCTCACTAAAAAAAACACATTAATCTTGATAAAAAGCCTTTCTACCACCAATCCTAGACCACTCAATCCAGAAACCCTAAAACATTCTGGAACACTATCAACCAAATCCTCCACCCTGGTAATGCATCCACACCCAACCCCTTCCCCAACAACTCACCTCTCAAAACTGCAACCATCTTTAACTCTTATTTTATTGACACCAATAAGTAAACTTATGCAGACTTCACCTCCCTCCCTTTCTCGCCACCTCAGTCTTACCCTGACGATATCTCCCCCCCTCTCTCTGAAGCCAACCCCTACAAGCTGCATTAAGAAACTCCTCCTAAAGCTCAAACCATGCCCCCCATCAGCAGATAACCTCTCTTCTCTCTTTCTAAAACACGCTGCTACATCTATAGCCTGCACAGTTTCCATCCTACTTGACTGCTCCATCGCTGAATGAACTGTTCCAGCTCTTTGGAAAAGATTCTATACCATACCCATACACAAAGGCAGCAATTCCTCAGAACTCTCTAACTTTCAACCAATAGCAATACTTTGTCCCCTCTCCAAAATTCTTGAACAATGTGTACACAAACAAATCATGACCCACCTCTTAGAAGGTAACCTGATCACCCCTACTCAGCTTGGCCTTTGCCCACACCACAGCACCTCCACTGCTCTCATCTCCTTTACCAGCCCCATCTCCCTAGCCAGAGATAATAATAAGCTCGTATCCTGCCTATTCTTAGATCTGTCCAAAGCCTTTGACACTGTCTACCACCCTATCCTCCTCTCAAAACTTTCTCAACTTAACCTTTCCACCACAACTATATCCTGGTTTAGCAGCTACCTCTCAGACCAGCACCAATCTGTCAAATGGCTATCTGCTCTCTTCCCCCTTTCTCCCTATCAAAACTGGTGTCCCACAAGGTTCCATCCTTGGACCCCTCCTCTTTACCATCTTTACCAATGAACTCCACAAATCCTGTCCCCAGTCATCCCTCATACAGTACACCAATGACTCTACCACCATATCCATAGCTGATAACCCAACTGACCTTCTAACTATCACACAAACATCTTTCAACCTCACAAAAACCTGGCTAACAAGACATCAGCTCATACTCAACCCCCAAAAAACAAAACTCCTAATTTTTCTTCCAAAATCCCTTTAGCCTCTTACATTTTCTTTCACCATCTCTTCTCTCAACAACACCATGATAGCTCCAGAAAACCATACTAAGCTCCTCAGAGTGATCATAGATTACCAGCTGAAATCTGACCTTCACATTCATCATTGCATTAACAAAACCCATCAAAAGCATGGCCTCCTATACAGAAACAAAAAAATTCCTCACCCCAGAATCTAGAATAACACTAGCCAATGCCTACTTCCTTCCCAACCTCTTTTATACTCTCAAATCTTTACTAACCTCCAGTCTACTCTACTCTCCAAGCTTGAATCCACCTATAACAAAGTGGCCAGATTTGCCACCAATTTCCCAACCAAGACTCACCACTGTCTGGCCCTCAAGTCACTTAACTAGCTGGAATTTCCTAATCACCTTAAACTTACCCAGCTACTCATAATCCACTCCATTATCAATAAACCCTCCTCCTTCCTAAGTATTTCCTCCCTAGTCTCACTACATATCCCCCACCCTACCTCTTAGGAGCTCTGACCAATGCCTGCTTCAACTCCACAAACCCAACAAATCTGCTGCACAGAACTTATAAAGCTACTCTCCTGCCCAACTTTGGAACAAGCTTCTCTTGACTCTAAGAAGCATCCCCCAAATCCAAAATTTTAAGAACTCAGTCAAACAATACCTAATCCACCACAAGACATGCCCTATAATCTTCTCCCAAACCTTGTCCCAAGTGGCTTTCATAGAAAGGATTTTATGGCTTCTTTATTTATGCCTCATAATATTCTTATGTTCTTTCTAAGAAGTCACTGTATTCATTTACCTTTGTTGCATCACTGTAGCAAATGTGATTTAATTGTATATACCGTTTCAAATGTGATTTACCTATAATTACATGTACTTCCTAGCAATGTTATAGTTTATGTATTTAGAGCTTTTCTACTAGAGTCTCCACTGAATATGGGTCATTGGCTCAGTTGGATCAATCCAGTTAACAAATGTCAAATAAATAAACAAATAAATAAATAAAAAGTCTGTAATTTAGCTAGATTAATTAAAATTATATATTGACTGCTACTGGATATTACTTAGGTAGTTCAGTATTTATTTTTTGTATGTCTTATACAAGTTTTAAACATTATAGTTAATGAGTACTCAGTGTTATAGTTTCTTCCTTTTCTCACATTGTAAATGTATACATAGATTTTTCTTCTGCTTTTCTCATATTCTGCAGTTGATAAGAGTTGTCACTAGATGTCATGGGAGTCTTAGTTTGTGGCTTCTGTGTGGATATTAACAAGTCTGGATTAATGTTTTCTATGCAGAAGGTTGTTGAAATGTATATATTTGCTCTCACTAAGTTTAGTGACATTATCTTGTGCATAACAATTCTGTTTGTGATATATACTAGAATGTACATAGGAAAACACTTTTTAACTTTCCTCACAGTAGTATTCTCTATTAAATAAACACATTTAATGTGTTATCTTTGAATGTTAGTGAATTGAACAACCCCATGGAAAGGAGTAGTGTTAAATGTTTATGTTTACACAAAACTGACATTCTATTTTTGCAAGAATCTCATTTGCTATCTGAAGATTTAAACAGCTTAGTATTCAAGGATCATAAAGTATTGCTAGGCTCTCATTTTAATCATAAAAGAAGGGGTGTCCTCATCTTATGGAAGAAATCATTAAGGTTACCAGAGATAGTATATTCTTGCTCAAGCAGTGATGGTATGCTTGCATTAGTTGCAACAAAAATAGATAAAATGATGCATACACTTATTAATACTTACTGGATACTTGGTATTGGTTCAAGATCTGTGAAAAATATATTTATTTTATTTTACATTTGTTGACTGGGCTAGTCTAGCTGGATATATATCCATTTTTAGTAGAGGCCCGGGGAGAAAAGCTCCACACAAATACAAACAAAAACAAAAAAACAAAACAAAAACA
Source organism: Protopterus annectens (assembly GCF_019279795.1). Lineage (NCBI taxonomy): Eukaryota > Metazoa > Chordata > Ceratodontiformes > Protopteridae > Protopterus > Protopterus annectens. The sequence goes on along the minus strand of NC_056731.1, from coordinate 1,200,960,594 downwards.
TATACAAATAGAAATATATCATTACATGGTAAAAAAAGGATTAAAAACCATATGATACAGTGTAACACTTCAGAAAGTTAACATATAACATAATCTTTCTTATAGAGGTGAATAGATGCACTCTAGTAAGAGATAAGTACAATAATTTACATCAGACTTGAGGGATTTAAGCTATACATTGAATAAAGTTTGGTTTAGTGATAGTCTTAGTTACACGACTAATTATTAAATGTTAGGAAGAAGGTAGAAAAGGAGAAAAACAGGGTATAGGTGTTGAAAATCATCTAGACACTATAACACTGCATTCTAGAGGCAAAATACTTTTAGCAGGTGACTTCAATTGTCTTCTGTCTAGAAATGTAATTGATATGAATTGCATCAAATCATCTTCGTTCAAATATTCTCATTACTCTTATAGGTTAGGCATGCAGACTAACATAGATACAGTTTTAGTAACTAGTTATTTACTATCAAAAATAGATAATGCATTATTGGTATCATACCCCATATAAGACTATAATGCTATCATCTTCAAGATAATTTTTAATATGGATATATTAAGCTTTTGTCAAGGAGTTTCTGCTTATATAGTAAAAATAAAGGGCTTTAGGGAATGTTTTTTAAATTAAATAGAACAGTACATGAATCCTATTTAGTTATTTATTTATTTATTGACATTTGTTGACCAGGAAAGTCCGACTGAGTCCTGAACTCATTTTTAGCAGAGGCCCTGGGAGAAAAGTTCCACAGTGCAACGTCTGAATAGTAGAAGTATAAAAAATATTAAGATGATTATTATAATGCATATTTAAACATAGATTAAGGTACAGCAATTGGCAGAGGGAAATGTACAAACAAAAACATTAGTACCATCAGGAATAAAAATTGACCTTTAAACATTTTTAAGGAAATAGATATGGTATTAGTAGACTAAGCAGATTAGAGAGATAGATTAATTACTAGACTATCAACTAAGTTTGGAAATAGATATTTTGAATTATAAGTGGTAGGGGGTTAAAAAGAAATATACTAAAGTCGAGCATTAGTAGAAAGTAAGCTTGGGGGTAGGAGGAGAATATGGTGATTAAGCAGAGATATATCTAAAGTTGCTTTGGGCTGTATTGAGGAGAGTTGGAAATAGATAGGTTAGTGGCTAAGTATAAGAGTGGGAATTATAGATCAAAATAAAGAGAGACGAAAGATGGTGTAAGAGGAGCTCAATAAATAGTGGAGGATGGAAGTGATAGTTGTAAATTTAGAAGATAAAAGTTGGGTAGAGAGCGTAAACGTAGATTTTATTTAATAGGCGGTAAGCATGATGTAAGAAGGCATAGCTAGGAGGAAACAACAGGGGGTATGGGTATTTAGTGGAATTGCTAAGCATATGCTTAGGAGCTTAGGATCTTAACAATAATGGGGACATTTTAGATATGATTCTATGGGACACTCTAAAAGTGGTTTTATATCATAAAACCAAGAGCTGGTATTTAGCCAAAAGAAAAGAGTAGGACAAAAAATTAATGGACATACAAAATGAAATTGACAAGTTAAAACTGAACCGTATACCAAATGATAAAGCTGCACTAGCTAGCATAAGTAAACTAAATAAGGAATACCAGGATATATTATAACATAAAACTTCTGTGAACTAGAGAAAATTAGATTGCAATTGTATTCAGTTAATCCTAAGAGTTTATATAAAATTGCAGTTAGATCTAAATATTTAAATGAGATAAATCATATCAAAGAAATTTTGCATAAAAAAAATAATCAGACTTTTAGAGCGGCAGATTTAAAAATATTGTAAAATATTTTAAGAAACATTATGGGAGTATTAACATAGGTTCATATGTTCATAGGTAGGTACTAGGCTATCAGCCCAAGGGCCTACGTAAGCCTAGCAAACAAGGTTTCCTGTCTTACGCCACCCAAGAAAATTATTTTCCTGTGCCACTGTCGAGCAGAGACACAGAAGTGATCCCCGGGGTGTATTTCCTATTTCCTATCCACTCATCAAGATTTTTCTTGAAGAGTGCTAATGAAGAACTTTGCTTGAGATAGATGAGTAGCCTGTTCCAGAGTATGGGAAGTCTCTGGGGCAGGAATCTATCCCACCAGCATGTCCTATTTATTGTGGTGACAAGGTTTAGGTTCCTAGAGCATGTAGCTCGGAGGGACTGGGATTTCTTTAGGTGTAGCATGTTCAACAGCTCTGGGTTTGACATAGCTTTATATGTTAGGCAGAGATCACCTCAGAATAGGCAATATGCTATGGAGTAAAGCTGGAATGTTTTGAGACGATCAGTGTAGGGCATTTGTTTGAGGCCAGTAATCCTCTTTGTGAGGTACTTCTGTGGCCTTTCCAGTTGCTACAGATGTCTTGTGAGGTACATTCCAAAAGGAGAGTTGTACTCTATAATAGGTCTAATGAGTATCGAGTAGAGGGGAACAGTAGCCTCTTTTTTCCTGGATGAGAACCCTTTTCTGATGAGGTGTGCCATGTAGAAGGACTTCCTGACTACTGTGGCAATGTGACTATCAAAGGAGAGACTACTGTTCACCTGGGTCCCAAGGTCTCTTATCACACATTTCGTGTTAAGTAGAATGCTGCTTATGTGGTAGTTCATGGGTACAGAGTTTTTACCAAAGGAGATGACACTGCACTTTTTGGCATTGAGCTTCAGGCCATGGCTCTGGCACCAGGCATCTGTCTCAGCAAGGCTCTTCTGTAGGATGTCCACATCATTTGGGGACTTGACTATGGTTCCTAGTTTGCAGTCATCTGTGAACTTCATTAGCCAGAGGCCTTCTGTGTTAGTCTGTACTTCAGAGAAGTAGATACCAAACAGGAGAGGTCCCAGGACAGAACCCTGTGTTACTCCACTTGTCACTGCTTTGAGGTCAGATTTGGAGTCTGCAACATTTACAGTGTGGGTTCTGTCAGTGAGCCAGATGGCAACCCATCTTGTGACATAGGGATTTATACCTAGTTTAGTGAGTTTAGCTATAATTCCAGAATGGAGGAGGATGTCGAAAGCCTTGGCGAGGTCAAGATAGGCTGTGTGAACCACCTCACCCTCATCTATGGCTTTGGTGACTGCGTAAAAGAAGTTGATCAGGTTTAGGAGGCATGATCTGCCTTTCACAAACCCAAACTGGGTTGGATCCAGAGTTTGGAGGTTACCAATGTCTTTGTTTATGAGTTCCATGATGATACGTTCCATGGCCTTGCAGACCAGGCTCTTCAGGCTAATAGGTTGATAGTTCCTGGGATCAGTGATGGCAACCCCTTTGTGGAGTGGGATAACTGTTGCTGTGTGCCATTCAGTAGGCACAAAGCCTGATGCAAGGCTATTATTGAACATGGTGCTTAAGTGGGGAGCCAGTTCATTCTGAAGTTCGTGTAAAACACAGCCTGGGATGTTGTCCTGTCCCATGGATGCTGTGCTTTTGGCTTTAGAGAGTGCAACTTTTACCTGTGTAGTTGTGATTACAGGGACTCTGCATTCTTCCTCTATAGATATGGGCACTTTAGGAGGTGGGGGGGTAAAGTTAGCACTGAACCTATCTGCCAGGAAGTTGGCAATATCAGTTGGTTCTGTAATTTTCGTGCTGTTGTGCTGTAACTCAGAGCAGATCTGGGTGTTGCCATCGAGACTCTTGACATAACTATAGAATGCTTTGTTGTTGTCCTTAGAATTAGTGGTGATTTTGTTTTCATAGCTAGCTTTGGAGGATCTTATAAGGGATCTCAGCTTCTTAATGAGGCTGACCAGGGAGCTCCTCCACTCATGGGATTTTACTCTCTTTTGCAACAATTTCTTCCTTCTGTTGTACAGTTTGTTTATGGCACAGGACCACCAGATTGGCTTCCTTTTTTTGGAAGATCGCGTCTTGGTTCTGTCTGGGATAGCACGATGCATGCACTCATGTAAGTACTTACAGAGTGCATTTGTGTAGGATTCAGCAGTTGTAACTGTATTGTCCATCTGCATGGGTGTCATGAAGTTCAAAACTTCTGTCTTAAAAAGCATGAAGTTGGCTTTGGAGACATTTTTTACTGTGGTTTCTTTAATGGGGGATGGGGCGGGATGTGGATATCAAGGGTGATTAGCTTATGGTCGGATCAGACCAACAAGTAGTTGACTTCAGGTATAGAACACCGGCCGCTCATGCTGGTAATGACTAGGTCTAGGATATTGTTGTCACTGGTGGGGATGTGGATAAGTTTATCCAGGGCATTGGAGTTTATGAATTCCAGAAAGTGTTGAGCTAAGGAGTTGGTACACGAGTAGTTTTCCCAGTTAATGGTGAGGTAGTTGAAGTCACCCATTATTAGGGTGTTTGGCTGAACCCTAATATTTTCCAGTAAATCAAGAAAAGAGGAGTGGAAATCCTGGGGCATGGTGGGGGATCTGTATCAAGCTACAGTTTGGATTGCAGTTTTGCCCAAAGTTAGTTGCACTTGGATAACCTAGGATGCATTATGCTGAGCAACTAGCCTGGAGGTGTGGATATCCTTAATGAATATGGACACACCTCTGCCTTTGGTGTTTCAGTCCAGGTTACATGGCCGAAAAGTGTGGTATAAGTTATAGTCTAGTAGTGCAGGGGTGCTCTCTGGAGACTTGAACCAGGTCTCATTCACTGCACAGATATAAATGTTCTCCATTTTAAGGAGTGCCTCGAGTGAATGCATTTTGAGATTTAGACTTCTAGCATTGAGTAGCATTACCCTCAGCTTTTGCTTGCCTGTTCCTGTTACGGAGGAGAATTTGTCATTTGAACCTTGCCTGAAAAAGGCACTATAGGGACAGCAAGAGCCATAGCCAGTATCCGGAATCCCAGGGGTGACATGTGCAGGCCATCTGTGGCAAAGCATCGTGGATTGTCGACCATGTCATCCCAAGCAGACAGATACTGGATCCCCTTAGAATGACACCAGAAGCTTAGCCATTTGTTGAAGTCAGTCATTTTGTTCTTGTACTGCGGTATCATTCTGGGTGATGGCAGAATGCTACTCAGGGCTAGGGTTATACCTGCCTGGGCTACAAGATCAGAGAGCTCTTCCATGTCTCTTTTCATGTAGTCCAGGGAGGTACATCTCAGGTTATTCACACCAACATGGACAATGACAAAGTCATAGTTGTACTTGTTGTGGAGTGACCTGAGTGCGTGGGTTATGTGGCGGATCCTGGCACCCAACAGGCAACTGACAGTAACCTTCTCCTTGTTTAGCCTGGTGAGTGGGACATCAGTGTGCCTGACTATAGAGTCACCTATGACTAGTGTGTTGGGTACGTTGTTTTGCCTTATTGGCTGTGGTTGAGTGACACACTGAGTCTGTGGGCTATGTGTCATTTGGGTTGTGTTGGGAGATGAAGGTTGCCTCCGTTTCTGCTTTGGAGGTCTCTGTTGCTTAGACTTAGATTAATATTGAGAGCCTCCACAAATGTTTTTGTTGGATTTTGGTGTAGATTTCTTGAGACTATGTGATGAGTGTGATGTGGTTCATATGTTTACCTTCTCCTCATGACTGTCAAATTCATTCTTGGTTGGAGAGAGCTTTACCTCCAGTTTGGCTAGATAAGTGCATCTCTCACAGGTTGTAGTGTTGGGTGGTAGGAGGAGAGGGTTGTCTGTGTACATAAGGCAATTTCTACATTGCCTCAAGATGCCCAGATTCATCAAGTAGACAGGAGAGAGCACAGGGAGCTGACCCTTGGACATGCCTGAATAAAAAACTATTTTCCTCTAGATAAGTAAGGAAATTGAGTACAAGACCTGTTTTTCTCTAAGCAAGTAAGAAATGTAAGTACAAAAACTGCTTTCCTCTAGGTAATGAGGAAGTTTGAGTGCTATAGTTATTAGTAGCTTATTTAGTGCTTACAAGTTCTGAACAAGTGCTGAGCATGAATTAGCAAATTTAAGTGCTAAAACTAAGAATCTGTATCTGCACTAGACGAGTTACAGGACAGAAACAAGTGCACATGCAGGCTTTCAAATCAGAAAGTTGAGAGAGATGGAAGAGATTGCCCAAATGGCCAATAACTACAATTTCTGGGCCAGAACCACTCCTTATGTTGTAGACAGGTTACCTAGTGCTCACCACTCCCACTGATAAGCTAGAAGGCTTTCCCCCAACACAGAAAGGCTTTGGGGGCTCAGAAGCTTACATACAGTTCTGGATACAGCAAATATGTATCTGGAACACTAGTTACAGGAAAGGAAGGAAACAGGCTTACAGTTTTTTTATTTTATTTTTTTTTTTTGCAGAAAAGTAGCTAAAACAGTAGTAAAAACAATTCACATGCAGTGCAAGCAGGCACACTTGAGTATGTAGCAATATTAAACCAAACACAGTTTAAAAATGCAATTAAATTAAAAAGGACTAAAAGCAAGTGCAGAAAGAGTTTATTAGGTAGAATGTAGTAAAGAGATGGGACTGGGGGAGTGTCCCAGATCAAAGCTACAGTGAGTCGGGCAACTGCAAAAGCCACCAAATTTAAACTACAAGCCAGAAATACAGAGGGTGGGTGGGGCAAAACACTTTAAACAGAGATCTAAGCAACAATTAACAGTACAAACTCTAAAACCAAAAAATATATTCAGCTCTTTATATTTGCAGATAGATTGGAAAACAGTCTCTCAGAACAGGGAGACAACAGTTTCAACAGAGATCTAAGCAACAATTAACAGTCAAACTCTAAAACAAAAAAAATATACTCAGCTCTGTATATTTGCAGATAGATTGGAAGGCAGTCTCTCAGAACACAGGTTCCAGCAATTAAATGCAGGCTGTTACTAACAGGTCTAATTTTATGCAAGTGATCCTTGAGTTAGATAACACAGAAGCTATAAAAAACAGTTATACCAACTGAAGACAAGACAGAAAATAGGGGGAGGTGGGGAAAACAGTTTCAACAGAGATCTAAGCAACAATTCACAGTACAAACTCTAAAACCAAAAAATATATACTCAGCTCTGTATATTTGCAGATAGACTGGAAAGCAGTCTCTCAAAACAAGGAGACACCAGTTTCAACAGAGATCTAAGCAACAATTAACAGTCAAACTGTAAAACCAAAAATATATACTCAGCTCTGTATATTTGCAGATAGATTGCAAGGCAGTCTCTCAGGTTCCAGCAATTAAATGCAGGCTGTTACTAACAGGTCTAATTTTATGCAAGTGATCCCTGAGTTAGATAACAAACAGGCTGTAAAAAACAGTTATACCAACTGAAGACACGGCAGAAAATAGGGGGAGGTGGGGAAAACAGTTTTGACAGAGATCTAAGCAACAATTTACTGTACAAACTTTAAAACCAAAAAATATACTCAGCTCTGTATATTTGCAGACAGATTGGAAAGCAGTCTCTCAGAAAAGGGAGACAACAGTTGCAACAGAGATCTAAGCAACAATTAAAAGTCAAACTCTAAAACCAAAAAATATATACTCAGCTCTGTATATTTGCAAATAGATTGGAAGGCAGTCTCTCAGAGCACAGGTTCCAGCAATTAAATGCAGGCTGTTACTTACAGGTCTAATTTTATGCAAGTACTAAATCAATACTAAATCAGTACTAAACCAAACAGTACTAAATCAGTTACAAAAGATAATGAATGCATAGATAGCTTTCTAATGGATAGCATTCAAAAGAAACTGTCAAAACAAAAATAGTATAGACAAACACTTTTCTTTCAAGGGATTGAAAGACCAAATAAAAAACCTTAAAACAAATAAAGCACTGGGATTAGATGGCCTAATCCCAGAATTTTATAAGTGTTTTCTTGACAATATTTTAAAAGTTCTAATTAATTCCAAGAAGTTAAAAATACAACTAATGTTTCTCCCTTGTGGAAATATTCTAGTATACTTCCCATTTTAAAACTTAATAAAGAACCTAACTTAAGCACATCATATAGACAAGTCTCATTGTTGAAGATAGACTACAAGATTTTTATGTCTATTATAGCAGGTAGATTAAAAAACATCATCTCTGAGTTAGCTGATGAAGACCAAATTGGCTTTATTAAGATAATATAATAAGATTACTTTCCTTAATAGATCTAGCAAACAAAAAAAATAATTATCTATTGTAAGCTATAACATAAATAAAGCACTTGATTCTTTAAGTTGGTCATATCTATTTAAAGTTTTACAGGAATATAACTTTTTCCTCTAATTTTATTACACTAATAAAACTCTATGAAAACTCAATTTCCTATGTAAAGTTTTTTTTTATCTAGACCACTTAAGATTTTAAAAGGTACTAAACAAGGGTGACCCCTTTCTTCATTACATTTTGCTCTTGCCATAAAGCTTATTGCAAATTACATTAGAAATAACAGGGATATTAAGGGATATAAAGTCTCAGATGAATTATCCCCTAAGATACAATTGTTTGCAGATGATTTATTAATAACTTGTGATGATACTGAAAAGTAAATAAATAATTTATTGAACACCTTCGAATCTTTTGCAAATATTTCAGGATTAAAATCTAATCATGACAAAACTGAAACACTTTAAATAAATAAGAAATCTACAACAAAATTGAAATCTAAAAGAAATATTAAATGGGTGGGCACATACATCAAATATTTAAGTGTCTTCATTGAATCTATATATAAAAGAAATCACTCATGACTAATTATCAACACCTAATATATTTGATTATTGGTTTAACAGATAACTGGAATAGATTGCTTTTCACATTTGAAGATAGACCAACCTTAATCAAAATGATATTTTTACCCCAAATTCTATTTATTAGTCAGGCACTAATTCTTCCCCACCTATAAAAATTAAAAAGAAATTAAATAACATTTTACTCATGTTTGTTTGGTACCCTAAAAAAACAAGAATTGTATTATATTGATATACTGCAAGCTGGGAAGTAGAGTGTATAGGATTTTCAAATATAGCTTTATATCTGAATTCTGCAATTATTATCAAAGAATTATTATGGAATGATACTTATACATCTTATCAGACATTATTTCATGAAAGCTTATTATTAAGCAATAATAAAGCTTTACTTTTATCAAATACACATAAACATTTTATATGGATCTTGAAAATATGCATACTAAAGTTGTTTTCAATCTTCTTATAAACCAGATCCTATTTATGTTTAAAAGGTTTATGTTTTCCAATCATTTGATCAAAACATATTGATTACTATTTCCCAATTGCTTTTACTAATGAATATTTAATTTCTTTTGATACCAAGAAAATGCTGGAGTTTAAGAGAGGTGATCTGTTATATTGGAATCAGATCCTATCTCTCAATAAGATAAATTCTGCCGACAACCTGATTGTTAGATATAATTTAGAGAATTGTAATTGGCTAGACATCCAAACTTACAAGGAATTCATACATAATAAGATTATAACATTACTAGAGGCATACAGTAAGAACACAACTAAAATCTTAGACTTTATCTCAACCATTAACAATGGTGCCTTTAAGAACACTTCATATATATCTAAGATATACAAAATTCTTAGAAATTATTTTAACAAGACAAACATCTCCTTCTGTAATTACTCTACAAACATAAACAAACAAGAATCCATAATAAAAGATAAAAAAACTATGTTTGGAGATAGGGAAAGAATCCACATCTTCTCTGTACTAGAGAATATGTACATGGACAGTTTTACATAGATGTGCCCTAATGCTCATAAAATGGCAATAATATATAAGAAAGATGAAGGAAAATGTTGAAGATGTAGATCACTAGATGATGATTGGGTGCATATGGTTGTCAATTGTAAAATAATTTCCTTTTTTAAGAAGAATTTAGATCTTTTGTAATGCCTTATGGAATTACAATTGTACAATCTCTGATTCTCTTATACTTTTTAAAGTACCTGTTCCAGAATTCATTCCTATAAGCCAAATGTTGTTATTGTAGTCAGTCCTTTCCATGGCAGGAAAAACTGTCACAAAGGATTGGAAATCAAAGTCTACTCCTTTATTTAGATCTGAATTTGTTCATTTAGCTTAGTGCACTTGTAACAATGAGATTGCTACTATAAAAATGAGAACAGACAATGCAACCCACCAGTTAGTTGCTTGGAGGAAATTGTTTAATTTATTAGAAAAATATTAAGTGTTTTTCCTTTTCAATGTATTGTGTTATGGACACTTTATATAGTTTTTTTTTGTTTTTACATCTGTTATTATACTGTTAAATTATTGTTTTACAAAATGAATAAAAAAAATTTTGAGCAAAAAAGAAGTGTTGTTAACTGATCATTATTGGTTATGAAGATATTCATAGAAATTTGTTGAATAACTGAATTGTTTGTAACCATGCACAAAATAAACATTAATATCAATAAGCAGTTATGTAGAGAAGAATAATTGGCAATGTGTGAAATATGTAAAGTTAGCAATATAGTGATATTCTTCCCCTATGTGGAGTTGAACCCACAGCACACCAAAATATAGGTATGTGGGTATGTTCCTTTACAGGCTAAGCTAACAGGCAACACATACGTTTTCTTATCAAATAGGTACTGCATGTGTGTATCTATATTCCCACAGATTATGGATGAACTCAGAAACATTCAGCACTTTATTGACCATTATAATCTAAAGAAATAACATCTATCAACACATAACTGAAAAGATGTGTGTAAGCAGTAGAATCACTGGTGGCTGGTGACTTCAAATTAAAGGGGGTCTGCAGGAGACAGCTGAATGGGTGGGGCCGATGGTAAGGGGTGTGGCCAACTCGAGATGGGGCCAATGGAAAGGGGTGTGACCAATTAGACAGGGGTGGAGCTATACTCAAAACCACAACTGGAACTTTAATTAAATATGCTGCCCTGGGTGCCAAATCATCATTACGAGAGTTCAATCAAGACAAAATGAAGTGTAGAAGAAAAAATATTTCAATGCACTGGCTACATGACAGCTTACTTAATATCTAGATGGAAATGCAAAGGTTGTGAGGCATGAAAAAATAAATTACTTTTTAAATACATTACTGGAATGTCAGTCAAAATAAAGTATAAAAAAAACAAGCAGCACTCAACTCAAACCACTTCTCCTTGCACTGCAGTTCTAATTATAATTTACATTCAGCTTTATAAATTTACCAAATATCATGCTGAAAGTAACAATCTCTGTGATACCCCCACTTGTAAAAATGTTTCTTATCCAAAAAAGACCTGCTGCCTGAAAACAACTATCTACTTGTTTCATGGAGAAGACATGATCAAAGTAAAAAATGAACAGCAAACAAGAAACAAGCTTAAGACAAATTGCTTAAAGGATTACTGCAGAAGTTATGGACCACACATATGAATGGCAATTTAGTTTACGGGTAAACCCTGCAAAGATGATGGCAAGTCTCCAACAAATGTAATGAGCTTCTGAAAATGCTGTAATCCTGTTCTTTATTACAAATATTGTCATATGCATTTCAATACCTAAGGCTTATATTTTATCTAGTTATGTAAATATTATCTGTATAGCAACAACAAAAAGGCTTTCGATGTTGGTAATTATTTAACAGTATGCTTATTAAAGCTTACTTGTATCTTACAATCTCTGACAAGCTTACCTGATGGTCATTAAAGCATTGCTACTTAAACACAGAGCAACAGGGCACTGTGACAGCATGCATTTTCTGAATAAGAAGCATAAATCAACAGTATAAAAATATGACAGAAAACCAGAACATTCTGCAAAGTCAAGGACAGATGAAAAACCACTGTCGTAGTTGTGTCTACCTTGGATGGGGGAATACTCTGCACACTTACACTGCATAACTGCTCCTTGCCTTGCTTGGACATATCCAGAGTCACTACATGGGGGAGCAGGTGCAACAAGTATGTCACAATTTGAAATGTTTCTGGCTGACGGTGATGGCTCTGACACTCATACCTCTCAACCTCAGAGCAAGAAATCTGGACAAAGCCATATATAGAAGTGGGACACAGGCCCAAAAATAAGGACAATTTTTAAATATTGTTCTTATAAACTTAGAAAGATAATAAAATAGTAGTAGGTCTTGCATTAGTATGAATTTTCTGTAGGGTATGAAATCTGAAGCTCAAATGTCTGCCATTATTTCTTAACTTCAATCTTTAATGATTTGCCACTAATTTGCCAGAAAACCACAATTGTATGAAAAATGGACCAAAATGTGATGCAAAAATATAAAATTAGCACAGAATACAGCTGGAAACCTGTCAATGAAGGGACACCTTTTTAATATTAGTGCTGTTAATTTGAGATGCAGACAAAATAAGAGAATCTGTATGCATTTCTGAAATAAAAGTAATCTATAACTCTGATCATAACAGTTATTTATAACTGTAAACCCTCCACGTTTTCTTCCAAAATTGCCATTTTGAAGAGTGTTTATTAGGGGGAGAACAACATTTTGAGCCAAAATTGGGGACAGTCGAGAGATTTTGATATTCCTATTTCTGTAAAGCAATTTATTTGCATGTACCTCTCAACCTCTTAATGCAGGAAATCTGGACTAGACCAAATATATTGGGGGAACATACAAACAGTACTAAAAATTGCTCTTATATAAACTTAAGACAGTTGATAGAATAACAGGTCTTGCTTTAGCATGCATTTTTCTGAAGGCTATGATGTCTGAAACTTAATGTCTGTCATTATTTAGTGACTTCATTCCTAAACGATTTGCCAGAAAACCAGACATTTTATGAGGAACAAACCAAAAATAAGAAGCAAAAATCTATTACTTCTGCAAAAATCTGGACAGTTGAGATGTATAGTTCAACAAGGGCTTTCTTTGAGTTTGCTTCCCCCTCACAAAATCATGGTCGAATGGAGCCTCCCCTCTGCAGCCATTCCAATGTCCCATTCCTTGGTTATTTCGCTCCATTTATCATAAACACTGTAATGTGCATACTGCTTTACTTCTGCAATGATTTGGATTTCATTTGAAAGTTTTATTTTGCTTTTTACAGCACAAACACTAATAGATATCTGCTAAACAAAGCAATGCAGTCTCACAATGAAAATAGACTTAGCATTAAAACTTCTCTGCCCTTGAAACTGACATTCATTGAAACAACATTGAAACCCACATTCAAAGAAAATACATTTTGCCAGTGGCAGATAAAGATTAGCTTTGGGCTGTTTTCAAATCATAGGCCCCTTGCCCATGAAACATACATGTGCTCTTTGATACACCTTCCTGATTGTATTAAATTATATTCCTTGTACAATACAATACAGTTGTTAGGAGGCATTTTAAATGTATTGTTTTGAATATTTTTCCAGTAAACAATGAAGCAAAATGCATGCACCAATAATGACAAAACTGTCCAATTCAGAACATTTCCATCATAAAAGTCTACTCAAACTTCTACATTCCACCAGTATCAGTAAATATGCACAATCTCTGAAGAAATAAAAGTGATATTTAATTTTTTCATCTACAAATAAAGTGCCTGTTGCCCTTGAGGAATAAATTGCTAGTAGTATTGCAATAGGGAATGGATGGCAAAGTGATAGCAGATTCATAGTTACTAGGTATCTTTGCCAAAAAGGACTGCAGCATCAACCCCCTTTACAACACAGTACAGTATCAGCAATGCATCTACCTACTGTGGGAGTAGAACCCACAGCTTCCTGTATCAAAAGCAAATACACTGCCTGTTGTGTTATTAACAATGCAAGCAGACTCAGCATAAGCAGCACTAAACTTGTGTTTCCCTGCAGCTCTCAGCACCTTGTTAAATCTACTTGACACTCAGCTGTATCTCTGAACTTTGCAACACAAGAAATCTGGAAGAAGCCAACATTTATTGGGGGATGACAAAAGCCCCAAAACCAGGGACACATTTTAAACATCGCTTGTATAATGTTGGAAAGTTGCTAGAATAAAATGCTGTGTTACCACAATACATTTCACTGCCAAGTCTTGAACCCACGACCCTGTGCAAAACAGTCACAGCAACATACCACTATGCCAAATCAGCTGTTTTGTGAAAGAGAGGAAGACTGAAACTTAAATGGCTACAATTTAGTGAATTCAGTTCTCACCGTAGCTGTCAACCTCTTAGCACAAAACACCTGAACAAAGCCAATAATGGGGGAATACAGCCCCCAAACATATTCAGTGAATTCAGTTCTCACCATAGCTCTCAACCTTAGCACAAAAAACCTGGACGGAGCCAATAATGGAGGAATACAGTCCCAAAAATAGGGACAAATTTCAAATATCCATCTTATAAACTTAGAAAATTGCTAGAATAAAAGGTTTTGTGTTACCATGTACTTTCCGAAGAACATAAAGTCTGAAATTCAAATGCCTGTCATTTTTATTTAATTAACATTTGTTAACCAGAAAAGTCTAACTTGGAAAAAAAAAACAATTTTCAGCAGAAGCCCAGGGAGAAACACTGCAAACACATGTCTTTGTAAGATGGGAGGACACCAGAGCACCCAGAGGAAACCCACACAAACACAGGGAGGATATGCAGACTCCACACAGAAGGCACCCCAGCCAAAAATCAAACCAGAGAACCTTTGCTGTCAGGCAACAATGGTACCACTGCACTACTAATTGTGTAAGGAAAAATATACAGAAACCACAGATTTTATGAGGAACAGAGCAGAACAAATATGAGGCAAAAATCTGCAAATGTTTTACAAATGGTGGTGGATAGGGAATTCAGGCTCTTGCTACCTGCACCCAAGGTACAGGGCTCAAGCCCACCACCATGTATCCTGAGTTCTCTCTAGCCACCAATATATAGCAACTGGGGCATTACACACACTAACTGACTTCAATTGAGTGTTTATCCTCAGTCCCATTCAAGTTCTTCTGCAGTATCAGTTCCCTGAGTCCATATTTCCTGAGTCCTATGCAAGCTAATGACTGGTTTCTCTCTGAGAGTTTAGGCTCAACTGTCCTCCTGTCTGGTTTCCCCACGAAAGTAGGCTCCAGCCTGCAGACGATGCAGTCCAAAGTTCTTCCATTCAGACCTTCAGGCATCTGCAGGGCAGAGATGCCTTCCCCCATATCCAGACTGACAACACAGCAGTCTAGAGGGGTCTATATTAAATCAACAAAAAGAATACCAAAATAGCAACACGTATTACTCAAACCGCGAAAATACCGAATGCACCAAACCATGAAATTTAAAATATCGAACGTTCATAGTCAGCCAACCCCACCACCCACTACATACTACCTACCCAAACAAAATAAATAAACCACATACATACACTAACCAAACCCTACTCCTAAGCCTAAAGTAAAGCACCAAAACTCAACTTCTAACCCTAAACTAAACCCACATACACAACTATCTATGCACTATCCTTAACCCCTCTCTAACCCTAAGGTCTGTAACTACCTCACACTTTCCCTATGGAGATATACCCAAACAAAATAAATAATGCACATAAATACATTTAACAAAACCCTACTTCTAACACTACACTAAATTTTACACACATTACCTATTGATGCACTTACCTTAACCTGCACCCTAACCCTAAGGTCCGTAACTATCGCACACTTACCTTACAGAGCTTTACCGCAGACGGGCTAACTAAAACACTTCTACATTTTGAATTTTGCAGTTTTGCACATTCAACGATTAAGTATTTCACGCAATACATGTTGATGATTTTGTATTCGCGTAAACGGAGTTTCGACAATCTAATAGGAACCCGTCTAGAGTTCTGTGAGTTCCAGGAACTCCATGCACAGATCTGCGGAGTTCCAGGACTCGCAAATTTTTTTTTCTTCTTTCTACAGTTCCTGGACTCGTATTTTTTTTTTTTTGCTCTTTTCTTCTTTCTACAGCTGGGGGGGGGGGGGGCTGCAGTCCTGCAGTCCTATAGCACGAGCTGCCCCTGAGTAGTACAGTCATTCCTCTTGGCTTAAACAAATGGGACTGTAATAAGAATATTCACTTGATTAAGAAGAATGAAGTATTAAAGAAATTATTTATGAGTTAATATTCACACATAGGCTGAACACTCATTTGGTTGAATTTTTTTTTCTGGACGTAAAAAAAAACAGAAAATCTAAAATGACTGAATTGTCATTTGTGTGAATGACATATGGTTGAATTTAATTTTATGTAGGGTTGGTAAATAAGAATGTACAAAAAAATGAATGCTTGAATGAAAAGGCGGTGATTGTGAAGATGTACAAGATTGCGTTATAGCAAGTGGTGTGTATGTTCAAGCATTCACAGGCAACTATTAGAGTAAGGGTTTGGTAAGGAGTTGATCCAGTGTTGTGCATGTTTATTGTTGCATCTTTTCTGTGTCCTTTTGTTTTATGTAGTGGTACAGTTAGGGAAAGGGGGTTTAATAATCTAATGTGTAGGGTTAGGGCTCAGCCTAGGTTTAGCACATGTGAATAAGATGGTACGGGAGGGTGAAGTCTTATTATTTTTACAATTTGCCTACTCTAAATCACACAGTTGAATGATCAATATTGGCTAATAGTACCGTGTCCTGGATGTCCACGGTACCCTCTCTCTATTTGTTAGTATCATATCTGTAATTCTATCCTTTAGGTATAGCCCTCGTCAGTTGGTTGTACCCCTCATTGTCCAAAACCACAATCATCTCTGGCTACCAAAGGGAAAAAAAGTCCTTATTTTCAAATGACTTAATAACCTGGCAGCTAATTTTTTTTTGTAATCTTTGAACAGCTAGGTTTGACAGACAGAGACAGCTGTCTAACTGGGGCAACGTGGTTTAGTATTTTAATGACAGGATTAGTGAAGCTATTAAGATGCTAAGACTTGTGTGACTTCACTCTTTAAGGAGTCTGTGTTGTCAGTTCTTTATTATCAGGCTTTTTGCAATATGAATACAACAGTGTTCCTGAGATTTTAACCAATCAGGATAAAGGCAGTTTAGAAAGCTACTTCTTTAACATATGCTATCAATGAGAGCAAAATATATTGGACACACCAGAGAAAAACACCTAAACAATTCAACAATTACATGAAAAGTTTATTTGGCTGCAGATTCACCAAAAAATGCAGCCAGTTCAGTCATTATAGATTTGCTTCAGCCTGGCTGAAATTCTATGAAATATTCAACCTTTACAGACTCACAGACATGGATGGAAATACATTTTAACCCACAATACATTAAGATATTTTATTTATGAAACAATATTTGAGAAAATAACATGTCCTTCAAATGAATTGTGCAACTTATTGAAATGTAATTTTCAAAAATATTTTGATTAGAATGCCAGGCTGTTTTCATAGATATTTTATTACTAGAAGTAGAGTTGAAGTAGTGTTTAATGTGCACTTTAACTGCATTCAGTATTGTAAGATACATCATAGGAGAGCTGCTCCCTGTAAAGCAATGATCAGACTTTGTTAATAGCTTTATATATGTCAGAGGAAAAAGATTACTTTAAAAGATTAAGAACAGAAAAAGCTAATCTTCATTTTTTCTGAGAGGTGGCCCTGACATTTCCATTCACATTGTTCCACTTCAAAGATAGAACAATAGATGAAACACTACAGAATTACTAAATGACAAAATGTGGGAGAGAAAATGTGGCATCATGTGTATGATTTTGCATTATATTATGATGCCAATAATGACAAAGCAATAAAATCATGTTCCTAATATTCCCAGGGCATATCTTGGCATATTCATATGCAGTACCACATGCCAAAATTCCATAAAGTCTTTAACTGGGCATTATGATGAATCAGCTTTGTGTACAGATAGGCATTGCTACCAATGCCCCGTATAAAATATGATTGCTTTAAGTTAGATGTCAGATTTCCCAAATTAAGCCTATAGGGTGCTAATGAATTTTTGAAATACTGTTGATTCTAACAGCAGAATCTAGCTGCATACTTTATGAAATAATGAAAAAAGATACATTAAAATGTATTTCATATAAAAATAATAGCATCTTGTGTCCATCTTTTGAGTTCTTGCAGGCCATCTACACTGCAGAACACAGGACTAAAGTATGAAAGTAAAAAAAGTTTCAAAGGAATTTTGTAACTTAGTTTCAAAGCTGTTACAGTTTTTCACAAACACACACACACACACACACACACACACACACACACACACACACACACAAACCCACCCAGGCATACAAATCCATACATGCACTCATGCAAACACACCCAGATACATTCACAAATAAACATGCTTGTGTGTGTGTGTGTGTGTGTGTGTGTGTGTGTGTGTGTGTGTGTGTGTGTGTGTGTCCCAAGGAATTAAAAATAACCCTATTAGTGAGGGTACGAGCTGTGGACAAAAATAGCTATGTACATCATGCAGAAACATTAGAAATAACACAAATGAAGGCAAAAGGCAGACTGATCCATTCCCAAGTACTTATTTAGCACTTTCATTTATAAAATACAAACTTCCTCAGAATAAAAGCTTAAAAACTTGAACCATAGTGGCCAACTCATTTATATATGCATTAAAAACCATGTGGTAAAACTTTCCTCAATTTGGAACCAGCATTTAAAGATCTATAACATTTACAGTTTGTATCACTTGCATTTTCATATACATTACATACTTTCCCACTACTAAGTTACACAAGCACATACTTGCATATAATATTGCTAAAATAATTAAAATATCTCTACTAGATACATTGTTATATATGTAAATAAATGCATGTGTGGATCTAGCTATTATGTTACCTATAACAAAGCTGACTTTAAACACAAGTGTATGCCCCATGAACATAGTTATACCTAGATAGCAAACTTGGCTTTCAGTCTCAAAATAGGACTGATAGAAACCATGCCATTTAGTCCTGGATAACTTGTTGCAGTGGTTCACAGTTGTCATTTGAGTTCCTTAAA